>NW_026014799.1:0-2500 GCF_020379485.1 Brassica napus | reverse complement strand
CTGGAAGGGCCAGCATGCTGATATGTGTGGTCAGCATGCTGATATGAGTTCAGTACACGGATCAGTACACGGATCAGTCCACAGGAAGGGCCAGCATGCTGATATGTGTACTGACATGGTGCATCAGTTGTCCAAAATCAGTACCGGACAGTCCCGGGAAGGGCCAGCATGCTGATATGTGTGGTCAGCATGCTGATATGAGTTCAGTACACGGATCAGTCCACGGACAGTCTGTGTGTGCTAACGGACAGCACGGACGTCCTGCGTGTGCTGACGGACGTCCTGTGTGTACTGAACAGACAGCCCACGTGGGCCAAAATCACCCGATCACCCACATTCCAATGAAGGGCCAGCATGCTGATATGTGTACTGACGGACGACCACGACGTCCTTGTGTGCTGACGGACGTCCTGTGTGTACTGACGGATTCCTGTGTGTGCTGACGGACATCCTGTGTGTACTGACGGACACACGGACACACACGGACGTCCTGCGTGTGCTGACGGACGCCCTGTGTGTGCTGCGGACGGCCAGGACGTCCTCTGTGTACTGACGGACGTCCTGTGTGTGCTGACGGATGGCCACGGACGTCCTTTGTGTGCTGACGGACGGCCACGGACGTCCTTTGTGTGCTGACGGACGTCCTGTGTGTACTGACGGACGTCCTGCGTGTGCTGATGGACACACGGACACACACGGACAGCACGGACGTCCTGCGTGTGCTGACGACGTCCTGCGTGTGCTGACGGACGTCCTGTGTGTGCTGACGGACGTCCTGTGTGCACTGACGGACACACACGGACAGCCACGGACGTCCTGCGTGTGCTGACGGACGTCCTGTGTGTGCTGACGGACGTCCTGTGTGTGCTGACGGACGTCCTGTTGCACTGACGGACACACGGACACACACGGACAGCCACGGACGTCCTGCGTGTGCTGACGGACGTCCTGTTGTGCTGACGGACGTCCTGTGTGCACTGACGGACACACGGACACACCCGGACAGCCACGGACGTCCTGCGTGTGCTGACGGACGTCCTGTGTGTACTGAACAGACAGCCCACGTGGGCCAAAATCACCCGAACAGTCCACGGAGCGTGCTGATATGTGTACTGATGGACAGCCGGACGTCCTGTGTGTGCTGACGGACGGCACGGACGTCCTGTGTGTGCTGACGGACACACACGGACGTCCGTGTGTACTGAACAGACAGCCCACGTGGGCCAAAATCACCCACGACAGCCAAAATCACCCGAGAAGCCAAAATGCAAAAATTAATATTTTGAAGAAAGTTTTCTGAAAGGAAACATCAAAAATATGTCAACAAAGAGTTTAGGATGTCAAGTGTTGATCAAAAGTTGCTGTAGACATCCGTTTAGACCACGAAACTCCGACCTTTGTAGCATGCAAAAGACATGGTTAGAAGCAAAAGAAATTTATGAAAATTTACCAGAAATAGCTTTAACCATCCTTATGAAGCATGCAAAATCAGATTCAAATTCGAAGTATTTTTTTTTTTACATTAAAATACTCCCCGAACACAACCAATGTCTACTGGTGACAGACTGAAAAAAGCGTTTTGTATATATAAGGGTAGGCACTCTCTTGAGCCTCCTACCCCCCAGTACCCGAACGGTTCGGGTACGTAGTGTTGGACTGTTCGGTCCAACCTATCGAGGGCTGGGTTGAGGTCGATGGCCGATTGTCCCCGTGAATTTTCCGGGAACTTTTCCGGCGAATTTTCCGGTGGACCGTTTTGCCCCTAACTTCAAATTTTCGCGCTTGCATGGTCTTGGCCTGGTTTCATCCGTCTTCCAGTTGCTTTTTTGATTACATCTCAAGAGTGGTTGGAAAGATTGATGTTAGGGGGCAATGAACATTCGGCGTATGAGTGGTGATTGGATAGCTAGTGTTTGTAGGCTCTGTGCTCGCGCACCCACTACAGACCAACTATCCTCCTCAGTTTCTTCACTAGCATAGTTTTATGCTTGTTGACTGATCCGGGGCCTGTGTTGCGTACCTATCTGGAAGGAATTGTTAGGCTTTGCTTAAAATGTTGTTGGCGGCATCTCCTTCGGTGGGGAAGTTGTGACACATAAGCCGGCACTTGTGATCCTTGCGTCTTTGCATAGTTATGCATTGTTCGCAAAGGTGAATAAGCTGTTTGCTGAGATCTCGGTTGCGGAAATATTATGGCGGTGACCCGAAGAATTCTGTCCCGCTAAGCACGTTTGTCTCCGGACAAAGATGACGGTCAAGTCTGCGTCTGTTCCCACTTTCCATGTGTTTGCGGGAATATGACGTGGTCTTGTCCTGATTTATGAATGCTACCTGGTTGATCCTGCCAGTAGTTATATGCTTGTCTCAAAGATTAAGCATGCATTGTAAGTATGAACGAATTCAGACTGAAACTGCGAATGGCTCATTAAATCAGTTATATTTTGTTTGATGGTACCTACTACTACTACTCGGATAACCGTAGTAATTCTAGAGCTAATAA
>NW_026014798.1:312500-325354 GCF_020379485.1 Brassica napus | reverse complement strand
CCAGGACGTTCTGTGGGTGTCCGTCAGCACACACAGGACGTCCGTGGCTGTCCAAGTGTGTCCGTCAGCACAAACAGAACGTCCGTGGCTGTCCATCAGTACACAAATCAGCACGTTGGTTCTTGGACTCAGCACGCTGACCCTTCCTTGTGGACTGTTTTGGGTGATTTTGCCCACGTGGGCTGTCTGTTCAGTACACACAGAACGTCTGTGGGTGTCCGTCAGCACACACAGGACTCTGTGGCTGTCCGTCAGCACACACAGCATGTATGTGTGTCCGTCAGCACCACAGAACGTCCGTGTGTGTCCGTGTGTGTCCGTCACCACACAGGACGTCCGTGGCTGTCCATCAGTACATATATCAGCACGCTGGTCTTTGGACTCAGCACACTGGTCTTTGACTCAGCATGCTGCTCCGTCCCGTGGACTGTTCGGGTGATTTTTGCCCACATGGCTGTCTGTTCAGTACACCAGGACGTCTGTGGATGTCCGTCAGCACACACAGAACGTCCGTGGGTGTCAGTCAGCACACACAGGACTCCGTGGCTGTCCATGTGTGTCCGTCAGCACACACACAGAACGTCTGTGGCTGTCTATCAGTACACATATCAGCATGTTGGTCCTTGGACTCAGCACGCTGGCCCTTCCCGTGGACTGTTTGGGTGATTTTGGCCCACGTGGGCTGTCTGTGCAGTACACACAGGACGTCCTGTGGGTGTCCGCCAGCACACACAGGACGTCCGTGGGTGTCGCTAGCACACACAGGACGTGTGTGGCTGTTCATGGCTGTCCGTAAGCACACACAGGACATCTGTGACTGTCCGTGTGTGTCTGTGTGTGTCCGTCAGCACACACAGGACGTCTGTGGCTGTCCATTAGTACACATATCAGCACGCTGGCCCTTCTCGTGGACTGTTCGGGTGATTTTGGCCCACGTGGGCTGTCTGTTCAGTACACATAGGACGTCCATGGGTGTCTGTCAGCACACACATGACGTCCGTGTGTGTCCAAAAGCACACACAGGACGTCTGTGGCTGTCTGTGTGTGTCCGTCAGCACACACAGGACGTCTGTGGCTGTCCATCAGTACACATATCAGCACCTTGGTCCATATATTAGCACGCTGCTCCTCCTTCTCGTGGACTGTTCGGGTGATGATTTTGGCCCACGTGGGCTGTCTGTTCAGTACACACAGGACGTCCATGGGTGTCCGTCAGAACACACAGGACGTTTGTGGGTGTCCGTCAGCACACACAGGACGTCTGTGGGTGTCCGTCAGCACACACAGGACGTCCGTGGCTGTCCATGTGTGTCCGTGTGTGTCCGTCAGCACACACAGAACGTCTGTGGCTGTCCATCAGTACACATATCATCACGTTGGTCCTTGGACTCAGCACGCTGACTCTTCCTGTGGACAGTTCGGGTGATTTTGGCCCACGTGGGCTGTCTGTTAAGTACACACAGGACGTTTGTGGGTGTCCGTCAGCACACACAGGACGTCCGTGGGTGTCCGTCAGCACACATAGGACATCCGTGGCTGTCCATGTGTGTTCGTGTGTGTCCGTCAGCACACACAGAACGTCCATGGCTGTCCATCAGTACACATATCAGCACGTTGGTCCTTGGACTCAGCACGCTGACCCTTCCTGTGGACAGTTCGGGTGATTTTGGCCCACGTGGGCTGTCTGTTCAGTACACATATGACGTTTGTGGGTGTCCGTGTGTGTCTGTGTGTCTCCGTCAGCACACACACATGACGTTTGTGGCTGTCCATTAGTACACATATCAGCACGCTGGTCCTTGGACTCAGCATGCTGGCCCATCCCGTGGAATGTTCGGGTGATTTTGGCCCACGTGGGCTGTCTGTTCGGTACACACAGGACGTTCATGGGTGTCCGTCAGCACACACATGACGTCTGTGTGAGTCCGACAGCACACACAAGATGTTCGTGGCTGTCCGTGTGTGTCGGTCAGCATACACAGGACGTCTGTGGCTGTCCATCAGTACATATATCAGCACGTTGGTCCTTGGACTCAGCACACTGACCCTTCCCGTGGACTGTTCGGGTGATTTTGGCCCACGTGGGCTGTCTGTTCAGTACACACAGGACGTCTGTGGGTGTCCGTCAGCACACACAGGACGTTCGTGGGTGTCCGTCAGCACACATAGGACATTTGTGGCTGTCCATGTGTGTCTGTGTGTGTCCGTCAGCACACACAGAACGTCCGCGGCTGTCCATTAGTACACATATCAGCACGTTGGTCCTTGGACTCAGCACGCTGACCCTTCCTGTGGACAGTTCGGGTGATTTTGGCCCATGTGGGCTGTCTGTTCAGTACACATATGACGTCTGTGGGTGTCCGTGTGTGTCCGTGTGTGTCTGTGTATGTCCGCACACACACATGACGTCTGTGGCTGTCCATTATTACACATATCAGCCCGCTGGTCCTTGGAGTCAGCACGCTGGCCCTTCCCGTGGATTGTTCGGGTGATTTTGGCCCACGTGGGCTGTCTGTTCAGTACACACATGACGTCTGTGGGTGTCCGTCAGCACACACAGGACGTTCGTGGGTGTCCGTCAGCACACATAGGACATTTGTGGCTGTCCATGTGTGTCTGTGTGTGTCCGTCAGCACACACAGAACGTCCGCGGCTGTCCATTAGTACACATATCAGCACGTTGGTCCTTGGACTCAGCACGCTGACCCTTCTTGTGATAACCCGCCCTTTGGGATAAAATGGTTGAGAGAGCAAAAGTCAGAATCCAGAGCCGAGCTTTTGGGAATCAAAGCAATTGAAGGAATGTTAAGTTTTGATCACTTAAGACTTAACATGGATCGAAGAAAATAGAAGATTGGTCGAGAATCAACTTTCTGGTTGAGTCGCGGGCAATACAGATCGATCGGGAAATTTGAAGTACGAGAAGGTCGAAGAATGAATCGTGAGTGAAGCATGAGTTGAGATAAGCTGCTCTACCATTGTTAGAAATGTCTTAGATTGATTAGACGGCAGTTTTGGAAGAATCACATTTTTGAAGCACGACGGTTTAGAAGCTCGACGTTTTTGAAGATTGACGTTTCTTCATCGCGAAGTTTTTCGGAATATCTTCGTATCAGTAAAATATTTTTCTGAAGATATTATAAGTTGGAAGCAGGACGGGAATTAAGCAGGACGGGAAGCAAGCACGACGGGATTGAAGCACGACGGGAAAACCCGAAGTTGGGCAAAAACCCTAATTTCGGTATTACGAAATTCTTTGAGGAAGCCGGAGGCTCGGGAAATATTTTTAAAGGATATCAAAAATCATCTGTAGTTTATTAAAAATATTCAGAGAATCAGAATGGGAGCGGAAAAATATTCGGGATTGATCGCGGGTCAGAAATTCACAAGAAGGGTCGAAATCGCGCAAAGGAACCGAGAAGCTCGAGGTGGCTTGATCAGAAGGGATAAGAACGTGGTGGCAACTGTCTAACCAGCTGAGTGTCAAGAGAAGCTCGAGGTGTCACCGTGCATGGAAGCTGCACATGCAGCTTGACACATAGAAGCACGAGGTGGAACGGCCAAGCACGAGGTGTCTCCGCGCATGCAACCGAAGCATGCTGATCGACATGTGTGAGGATGTGTGGCGCCTTGCATGAGCTCCAGTCATGCAGCCTGACATCTGGGAGGAGTGGTGGCGTCCTGCATGTATCCTGGACATGCAGCCAGCCATGTGGAGCACGAGGTGCCGCCGTGCATGCGTCCGGAGCCATGCGGAGCGACACACGGGCTGCCACCAACCTGAAGCTGATTGGCTGGTGTCTCCTATATAAAGACCACGACCCCTTCTCATTTCATTCATCCATACCTTTCAAAAGGAAGTTAAAAAAGTGGGTTAGAGAGAGAGAAAGAAGTAGAAAAAGAAAGTAAGAGGTTCTGAGCTATTTCGAGAGTTTTAGAGAGTTTTCGAGATCAGTTTCTCTACTGATTTCAAGTCAGCGCCAAGGGAAGGTTCTGGCCAACTGAAGATCAACCAATTGAAGATCAATTCAGATGGGAAGCAAGTCAACGTGGTTAGAGAGAGAGAGAGAAAGAAAGTGTAGCTGAGTTCTGAAGACCGATACTCCACCGAGAAGGCCAGTTCCGTCCAATCGGCGATTCTCTACGATTGTGACGCGGAAGCTCTGTCCAATTCAATCCATCCAAGCCAGTCATATTCTCCTACAATCAAGTGGAGGTGCTGTCCAAGATTAGTTCAGTTTCATGGGTTCAGATCAGTCGAAGTTCTCCTCGATACTCCGCCGAAATGTCCGAAGAACTGTCCAGCAGCTAAAGGAGATTCTGTCCAGATCAGTCTGTCCAGACGTGTCAGTTTCTTCATGATGAAGCCGAGGTTATGTCCAAGTCAAGATCAGTCCAGTCCAGTCCAGTCAAGGCGTCCCTTGGGTTTTGGCCAAGTCCTCTACGATCAACCAGCTGCTTCTCGCCTAGAACACTGTGAGTTGGTTTGTGTGAATTCCACTTGGAATTTAGGTAGTTGTGAGTTGGTTTGTTTGAGTTCCACTTGGAACTTAGGATAGATCGAGTTGCATATAGAGTAGTAATATCACACTGATGCATGATAGAGTCCTAGGGTTTTTTTTATTTATGAATTGGACTCAGTTTAGCATGGGCTAAGCTGAGATATAATGGAATTAAGACTGAGTTAATAACCTGACTAGGACTAGGGCTAGGATGCATCATGTTTTCTATTCTTGCGTGTTGATATGGTTGAGTGCAGGTTCCCGTTATCTTTAAGGATAGTTTCATAGCAGGAGGCTGGACTATCTGGATAACGGTTTGATTTATTTGTTTAGTATTGATATTATTGTTTAGTTATTAGTACTAAGGGTCTTAGGCCATATAGGCCGGACTACTGGTACTATGGTTAGTCTTGTGGAGTCGAGTGTCTAGTTAGGTTCTGGAACTTTATCTTTAGGTTAGGTTCTAGATTGAGTTTGTGTTGTGTGAGTGTGCCGACAGTATGTGCGTAACCCGCCCATACTAGGCTTGTGTAGGGGTGAGTTAGTGTTCCTTCAGACCTCGTACCCAGCGGGTTCAAGGAAACCCCTTATTCGCTGGATCGGGAAGACTCAGAGAGACGGGGTCATGGCCTAGGGCTGAGTTATTACACGACGGTGTAATGTGGCAGTGACCCGAAGGACTGTGGGCTGTCGTGCGGTGACCCGAAGGACTGTGGGCCGCGGTCGGTTGAAAGTTCCTTCTTCTGGCCTTTGTGGTAGGGAGATAGGATATTGCCGATGTTGAGGAGGAACACGAGATCACCAGGGCCCATGTTAGAATATTGAGTCTAGAGTTAGAATAGTGTGTCGAGTTAGTTTTATTGTGTCGTCTTGAGGGTGAGGAACCCTCGAGATAGTGTAGCACCGATATACGGTGTTACGAGTTAGATCGAGTCGTAGATACTCATAGTCTTATTATTGTGATTGTGTTTGTGGTTGACTGATTTGCTTGCAGGTTCTGACATTAAGTCATAAGTCCGGTTTAGGTACCGGATTAGGCTTGGTGTGTATTTGGTTATTGTAGGCCTGACGTTGGCCTGTATGTGTTTGAGGGATTGCTTGTGAAGGGTGGTGGATATTAAAGCTATGCGGTATCATTGGTTGGCCGATCATGTTCTTGTTTGATTGTTGGTCGATCGACTAGTGATACTTGTATAGTCTAAGTGTCTAACACTACATGAGTACTGAACTCAGGCGTATATATGGTTAACTAGGGATTGGTTGTTGACTTGTTTTTATGCAGGTTCCCGTTACTTGAAGCTAGATCATGGCAGGAGGCCAAGTCTAACTTAGTAACGGTTTGCTTAGCCTTAGCTTTTATTGCATGCTAGGGCTAGATTGATTGTTATTTTGGGTTGTCCGGGTTAGAGTCTAGGTTGCGGGTAGAGGCCGCCAGCTCACTGAGTAACATTAGGTTACTCATCCAACTCCGTTGTCCTTTTTGCAGGTCGCTTTAGGTAAGGATGATCGGATAGCTTGGTGCTGGACGTTAGGACCGCCGGTGTAGATTTTCATGCCTTTTGTAAACGGTATTGTGGATTTGTGTTTAGTTGACTCGATTTGGCATTAGGCCGGGACCGGTCTCGAATTATATCAATGTATGGATATTTCTCGAATAAATAAAGTAATTGTTTTATATGCGCTTCATGAGTACTCTGATATTTGACTAGTCCGGTCTAACACAACGTTAGGTCGTAGTACGGGTTGAAAAGCCTTAGGCCTCGATCTAACGGAAAACGCTAACTCTAGGTACGGGTTGCAAAGCCTTATGCCTTGACGCAGCGGGACGAGTTAGTGGATGAACTGGTCTAGGTCGTGGAGTAAAAGTTTGTGACTCTGACCGGATCGTCCCTAACCCGTCACGTAGCGCTTCCGGACCATGGTGTTGGGTTGGACGGTCAGTCATGTTCTTGTTTGATTGTTGGCTGGCCGGTTGGCTCATTCATCTCTAACCCTGGGTGTTGGACGGTCGATCGGTCATGTTCTTGTTTGATTGTTGGCCGGTTGATCGACCATATGTCTAGGACGGTTCGGGGGTGTTACAGAGGTGGTATCAGAGCATGGTTTCGTCCATGCTTCCGGAACTCATGATTTAATCGGTTTTAAATATTTATCGAGTCAAAATGAGTCACAAAAGGCATTAGGGAAACCGGTCACGTCCAGCGATAGGATTTGTGGTTTTAGGAATTAGGATTGAGATAGTGGAATCTAGAACTGTTAGGTTGCTTGGGTAGAACTGTTAGGTTGCTTGGGTAGAACTGTTAGGTTGCTGGGTAGCACTATTAGGTTGCTGGTTAGAATTGCGGTTAGGTTGCATTGTTAGTATTTGCTGGGTTAGTAGATTATGTGATTAATTACTAACTTGCATGTGAGGTGTTCTTTTGAGTTGCAGCGAGTAAGTGTGTTTGTTGATCGGAACTTTAAGGGATGAAAACCTTAAAGTGGAGGGAGTTCGAGGCCAAACCCAAACCCGAAGCGAAAGAGGAGAGACAGATTCAGAGAACTGGGCTGTGGTATGGACTGGACAGATGGGAAGAAACAAGACTTCGTTGGGAAAGGACTTCATCAGTATCTGGGAAATGAGAGATCGAGGAAATGGTTGGAGTAATCAGAGGCGCAGATTGGCAAGATCGTATCATGGGAAATTAGTTGGGCAGCAAAGTAAAAACTAAGAAGAAGACGCAGTGATCATTCAAGTGAAGATTTATGAAGATGATTGTGGTGACATTGGGAAGGACACTCAAGGGACAGTGAAAGGCAGAGTGAAGAGATATGAAGACGATTATGGCGACTTTAGACAGTATACACAAAGGGACATGGCAAGCAAAGTAAAGAGTTATGAAGACGAGTTGAGATTAAGTGAAGCATGAGAAATCAAGAAGTGAAGAAATGAAAGGATTCAAGACCGAGGAAATGCATGGAGATGTATTAAGATGGAGCGAGTTCAGAATCAGAAAATCTAGAAGAAGACTGAAGAAATCAAGGGGAGATATCTAAGGCCAACCGATAAAGAAGCACATCTAGTGATCAAGACAAAGTTATGTAATAGGAGTTATGGAGGAGTTGTTATCAAGGTGGAGCAAGTTCAAAATCCAAAGTGTTCATGGAGACCTAAAGAAACCGAGAGAAAGGGGAGCCAGCAAAGAACCATATCTTATGACCAAGACCGCAAGACGAAGTTATTCAAAAGCTGAACATCATCACTACACATCAAGGAGGAACATTTCGTGAAGCTAAGCAATTGCGCAACTAAGAATTCGAGGACGAATTCTATTAAGGGGGGGGAGAATGTGATAACCCGCCCTTTGGGATAAAATGGTCGAGAGAGCAAAAGTCAGAATCCAGAGCCGAGCTTTTGGGAATCAAAGCAATTGAAGGAATGTTAAGTTTTGATCACTTAAGACTTAACATGGATCGAAAAAATAGAAGATTGGTCGAGAATCAACTTTCTGGTTGAGTCGCGGGCAATACAGATCGATCGGGAAATTTGAAGTACGAGAAGGTCGAAGAATGAATCGTGAGTGAAGCATGAGTTGAGATAAGCTGCTCTACCATTGTTAGAAATGTCTTAGATTGATTAGACGGCAGTTTTGGAAGAATCACATTTTTGAAGCACGACGGTTTAGAAGCTCGACGTTTTTGAAGATTGACGTTTCTTCATCGCGAAGTTTTCTCGGAATATCTTCGTATCAGTAAAATATTATTCTGAAGATATTATAAGTCGGAAGCAGGACGGGAATTAAGCAGGACGGGAAGCAAGCACGACGGGATTGAAGCACGACGGGAAAACCCGAAGTTGGGCAAAAACCCTAATTTCGGTATTACGAAATTCTTTGAGGAAGCCGGAGGCTCGGGAAATATTTTTAAAGGATATCAAACATCATCTGTAGTTTATTAAAAATATTCAGAGAATCAGAATGGGAGCGGAAAAATATTCGGGATTGATCGCGGGTCAGAAATTCACAAGAAGGGTCGAAATCGCGCAAAGGAACCGAGAAGCTCGAGGTGGCTTGATCAGAAGGGATAAGAACGTGGTGGCAACTGTCTAACCAGCTGAGTGTCAAGAGAAGCTCGAGGTGTCACCGTGCATGGAAGCTGCACATGCAGCTTGACATGTAGAAGCACGAGGTGGATCGCCAAGCACGAGATGTCGCGACGCATGGAACCGAAGCATGCTGATCGACATGTGTGAGGATGTGTGGCGCCTTGCATGAGCTCCAGTCATGCAGCCTGACATCTGGGAGGAGTGGTGGCGTCCTGCATGTGTCCTGGACATGCAGCCAGCCATGTGGAGCACGAGGTGCCGCCGTGCATGCGTCCGGAGCCATGCGGAGCGACACACGGGCTGCCACCAACCTGAAGCTGATTGGCTGGTGTCTCCTATATAAAGACCACGACCCCTTCTCATTTCATTCATCCATACCTTTCAAAAGCAAGTTAAAAAAGTGGGTTAGAGAGAGAGAAAGAAGTAGAAAAAGAAAGTAAGAGGTTCTGAGCTATTTCGAGAGTTTTAGAGAGTTTTCGAGATCAGTTTCTCTACTGATTTCAAGTCAGCGCCTAGGGAAGGTTCTGGCCAACTGAAGATCAACCAATTGAAGATCAATTCAGATGGGAAGCAAGTCAACGTGGTTAGAGAGAGAGAGAAAGAAAGTGTAGCTGAGTTCTGAAGACCGATACTTCACCGAGAAGGCCAGTTCCGTCCAATCGGCGATTCTCTACGATTGTGACGCGGAAGCTCTGTCCAATTCAATCCGTCCAAGCCAGTCATATTCTCCTACAATCAAGTGGAGGTGCTGTCCAAGATTAGTTCAGTTCCATGGGTTCAGATCAGTCGAAGTTCTCCTCGATACTCCGCCGAAATGTCCGAAGAACTGTCCAGCAGCTAAAGGAGATTCTGTCCAGATCAGTCTGTCCAGACGTGTCAGTTTCTTCATGATGAAGCCGAGGTTATGTCCAAGTCAAGATCAGTCCAGTCCAGTCCAGTCAAGGCGTCCCTTGGGTTTTGGCCAAGTCCTCTACGATCAACCAGCTGCTTCTCGCCTAGAACACTGTGAGTTGGTTTGTTTGAGTTCCACTTGGAATTTAGGGTAGATCGAGTCGCATATAGAGTAGAATGATCACGTTATTGAATGGTAGAGTCCTTAGGGTTATTTTATTTATGGAACCGGACTCAGTTTAGCAAGGGCTAAGCTGAGATGAATGGAATTAAGACTGAGTTAATAACCTGACTAGGACTAGGGCTAGGATGCATCATGTTTTCTATTCTTGCGTGTTGATATGGTTGAGTGCAGGTTCCCGTTATCTTTAAAGATAGTTTCTCAGCGGGAGGCTGGACTATCTGGGTAACGGTTTGATTGTGTTGTTTAGTATTGATATTATTGTTTACTAGTTAGTAGTAAGGGTCTTAGGCCATAAAGGCCGGACTACTGGTACTATTGGTTTGTGTTGTAGAGTCGAGTGTCTAGTTAGGATCTGGAACTTTAGCCTTAGGTTAGGTTCTAGATTGAGTTTGTTTTGTTGTGAGTGTGCCGACAGTATGTGCGTGACCCGCCCATACTAGGCTTGTGTAGGGGTGAGTTAGTGTTCCTCAGACCTCGTACCCAGCGGGTTCAAGGAAACCCCTTATTCGCTGGATCGGGAAGACTCAGAGAGACGGGGTCATGGCCTATGGCTGAGTGATTACACGACGGTGTAATGTGGCAGTGACCCGAAGGACTGTGGGCTGTCGCGCGGTGACCCGAAGGACTGTGGGCCGCGGTCGGTTGAAAGTTCCTTCTTCTGGCCTTTGTGGTAGGGAGATAGGATATTGCCGATAGAGAGGAGGAACACGATGTCACCAGGGCCCAGGTTAGAGTGTTGTGTTAGTGTGTCGTAGAGGGTTATGGGATCCTCGAGTTAGGGTAGCACCGATATACGGTGTTACGTGTTAGATCGAGAGTCGTAGTTATAGTTATTATTGTGATTGTGGTTGATTGATTTGCTTGCAGGTTCTGACATTAAGTCCTAAGTCTGGTTTAGGTACCGGATTAGGCTTGGTGTGTATTTGGTTATTGTAGGCCGACGTTGTCCTGTATGTGTTTGAGGGATTGCTTGTGAAGGGTGGTGGATATTAAAGCTATGCGGTATCATTGGTTGGCCGATCATGTTCTTGTTTGATTGTTGGTCGATGACTAGTGATACTTGTATAGTCTAAGTGTCTAACACTACATGAGTACTGAACTCAGGCGTATATATGGTTAACTAGGGATTGGTTGTTGACTTGTTTTTATGCAGGTTCCCGTTACTTGAAGCTAGATCATGGCAGGAGGCCAAGTCTAACTTAGTAACGGTTTGCTTAGCCTTAGCTTTTATTGCATGCTAGGGCTAGATTGATTGTTATTTTGGGTTGTCCGGGTTAGAGTCTAGGTTGCGGGTAGAGGCCGCCAGCTCACTGAGTAACATTAGGTTACTCATCCAACTCCGTTGTCCTTTTTGCAGGTCGCTTTAGGTAAGGATGATCGGATAGCTTGGTGCTGGACGTTAGGACCGCCGGTGTAGATTTTCATGCCTTTTGTAAACGGTATTGTGGATTTGTGTTTAGTTGACTCGATTTGGCATTAGGCCGGGACCGGTCTCGAATTATATCAATGTATGGATATTTCTCGAATAAATAAAGTAATTGTTTTATATGCGCTTCATGAGTACTCTGATATTTGACTAGTCCGGTCTAACACAACGTTAGGTCGTAGTACGGGTTGAAAAGCCTTAGGCCTCGATCTAACGGAAAACGCTAACTCTAGGTACGGGTTGCAAAGCCTTATGCCTTGACGCAGCGGGACGAGTTAGTGGATGAACTGGTCTAGGTCGTGGAGTAAAAGTTTGTGACTCTGACCGGATCATCCCTAACCCGTCACGTAGCGCTTCCGGACCATGGTGTTGGGTTGGACGGTCAGTCATGTTCTTGTTTGATTGTTGGCTGGCCGGTTGGCTCATTCATCTCTAACCCTGGGTGTTGGACGGTCGATCGGTCATGTTCTTGTTTGATTGTTGGCCGGTTGATCGACCATATGTCTAGGACGGTTCGGGGGTGTTACACGGATGGCCACGGGAAGGGCCAGCATGCTGATATGTGTGGTAAGCATGCTGATATGAGTTCAGTACACGGATCAGTCCACGGATCAGTACACGGACAGTCCACGGGAAGGGCCAGCATGCTGATATCTGTGGTCAGCATGCTGATATGAGTTCAGTACACGGATCAGTACACGGATCAGTACACGGACAGTCCACGGGAAGGGCCAGCATGCTGATATGTGTGGTCAGCATGCTGATATGAGTTCAGTACACGGATCAGTACACGGATCAGTACACGAATCAGTCCACGGGAAGGGCCAGCATGCTGATATGTGTGGTCAGCATGCTGATATGAGTTCAGTACATGGATCAGTACACGGACAGTCCACGGGAAGGGCCAGCATGCTGATATGTGTGGTCAGCATGCTGATATGAGTTCAGTACACGGATCAGTACACGGATCAGTACACGGATCAGTCCACGGGAAGGGCCAGCATGCTGATATGTGTACTGACATGGTGCATCAGTTGTCCAAAATCAGTACACGGACAGTCCACGGGAAGGGCCAGCATGCTGATATGTGTGGTCAGCATGCTGATATGAGTTCAGTACACGGATCAGTCCACGGACAGTCTGTGTGTGCTAACGGACAGGCACGGACGTCCTGCGTGTGCTGACGGACGTCCTTTGTGTACTGAACAGACAGCCCACGTGGGCCAAAATCACCCGAACAGTCCACAGGAAGGGCCAGCATGCTGATATGTGTACTGACGGACGACCACGGACGTCCTGTGTGTGCTGACGGACGTCCTGTGTGTACTGACGGACGTCCTGTGTGTGCTGACGGATGTCCTGTGTGTACTGACGGCCACACGGACACACACGGACGTCCTGCGTGTGCTGACGGACGCCCTGTGTGTGCTGACGGACGGCCACGGACGTCCTCTGTGTACTGACGGACGTCCTGTGTGTGCTGACGGATGGCCACGGACGTCCTTTGTGTGCTGACGGACGTCCTGTGTGTACTGACGGACGTCCTGCGTGTGCTGACGGACACACGGACACACACGGACAGCCACGGACGTCCTGCGTGTGCTGACGGACGTCCTGCGTGTGCTGACGGACGTCCTGTGTGTGCTGACGGACGTCCTGTGTGCACTGACGGACACACGGACACACACGGACAGCCACGGACGTCCTGCGTGTGCTGACGGACGTCCTGCGTGTGCTGACGGACGTCCTGTGTGTGCTGACGGACGT
>NW_026014798.1:285000-292500 GCF_020379485.1 Brassica napus | reverse complement strand
AGGATCGGGGACATGACAAGTCTCCCCCACTTACGAAGGATTCGTCCTCGAATCCAGTGGTGTTAACCTCTTGTCTCATGACCAAGGTTCCATCTGAACTTTTTGTACCCAGAACATGGAGCATGCTCAATTGGTTCTTTCTAACCAGTTCGTTGCATCTCCCACCTTGTTCTTTCTCACTGACCATGTCTTGGTCATCATATACACAACAAGTCTTCCCCACTTGATAGATTTGTAACCCAAAATCTTATCAAGTGGTCCATCAAGCACCCATACAAAGACATGACTTGTGTCACTGACCCATCTCTCCAGGTTGCGTTCCTAGTAGACACCAAGTCCATGTAGAACACTTTAGTTCCATGACTAGATCAAATTCAGTACCTAGGAACATACTGAGTACTCAAGTCTTAGTAGATTCAACCAATCTCCAAGCCACTCGATGCACCAGCCAAGTCCTAGTGAACATGTTCCAATCCTTAGGCTGCTCACTCTACCATGAGTCCTAACAGATTGTTCTGTTCCCTTAAGTCCTTCCTGGACAATAAGGTTTATGATTCCAGCAATTCATAAATCCTGGGTAAAGGGTACTTGTTCTTCCCAGTCACCCTGTTCAAACCCCTATAATCAATGCACAACCTAAAGCTACCATCCTTTTTTCTTAACAAATAGGACTGGTGCTCCCCAAGGTGATACACTAGGGTGTATGAACCCCTTCTCAAGCAACTCCTCAAGTTGCTTCTTCAGCTCTGCCATCTGAGCTGGTGCCATTCTATATGGACTTTTAGATAATGGGGCCGTTCCAGGTTCCAATTCAATGATGAATGGGTCAGCCCTATCAGGGGGAATGCCCTGTAGTGCCCCAAACACATCCTGAAATTCCCGAACCAACGGTATACCCTCTGGGTCACAGGCCCCTACAACCTCATCGGTGTAAATGGTAGCCAAAAAGGCCTCACAACCATTTCCAAGCATCCGTTCTACTTGGACTGCTGAAACCACCAACTACAAGAGGTTGGCTTGATTCCTTGGTACTTAATCGGGGTCCAAACTCGTTCTCAAGTTGCACCCTTCCCCGGTGACAATCTAGAGTTGCCCGATACTTTCCCAACCAGTCCATGCCCAAGATCACTTCATCATGCTTGAGGGGAACAACAATCAGATCTATAGGCATCGGCCTATCCAAGATCACCACAGGGATGTCCTTAACCAGACCGAGTGAGTTCATAACTTGCCCTCCGGCCGCACTCACTCGTTCAGGACCATCCCATGTTCCATACTGGAACAAACCTTTTCCTATCATACTTGGACTCACAAAACTATGTGTAGCTCCAGTATCAAATAGTGTGTGTGTTTCCACACCACCAATACTTAAGGTCCCTACACAAGACCCGTCAAAGTATATCTATCCATCCTAGATTCCATACCATGCAATTCTACTGGAATTGTAAAAGTAGTTGTCTAGAGTGTTACCATTGATCGCTTGGAAAGGCCGAGCCCCATCCACATCCTTGGATAGCTCATACACACGAGGTGTGGAGGTCTGGCCTCGTCCCTGAACTGGCCTGCTAGCCTCCCCACGTCCCTTACTTTGGTTGCCTTGCAACTTAGGGCAGTCCCTGTGGTAGTGGCCCTTCTGGCCGCAGTGGTGACAGGTCCTGGACTCACCCAACGGACTTGGACAATCCTTGGCTGAGTGATCCATCTTACCACATCGAGTGCAGGCACCCATGGCCTTCCAGCACTCTCCACCGTGGTATCGTCCACACTTAGGGCACTCTGACCTACCACTTGAGGTTTTACCCTCCTCGGTCGAGTCCCTCTTCCTCTTCTTGTCACCACTCTGACCCGAGGATACCACCACACTCTTCAGCTTCTGCTTACCCTCCTCGGTGAGGTTGGTCTCCAGCAAGGCCATCCTCTCAACCAACTCAGAAACCGTGGAGAACTTACAAACAGAACAGTAGGTTCGAAGTTCCACCCTTAGGCCTCGGATGAACCTTCGGACTTGAACCTTCTCATCCTCCAGTTCTCTTCCCACATACCTTCTGAGTCGGTTGAACTCTTCTTCATACTCACGAACAGTCCTCCGTCCCTGAGTCAAGTCCAGGAACTTGGACTCCAAACGATCCCACGCCTCAGCAGGAAAGTACTTATGGTTGAACTCAACCTCAAAGTCAGCAAAATGCTCAATGGTGCCATTGGTACGCTTGTCCAAAGCTAACCACCAGTTATGTGCATCTCCCTCCAGGAAGTGTACTGCTATGTCCTTCTGGTAGTCCTCAGGACAACGCGTGGACTTGAAGTTCCGAACCAACCGGGTTCTCCACTCGTCCGCCTCCATAGGATCAACACTTCCAGCAAAGTGTTTGGTTCCCAACTTGGAGATATGCTCCAGCACCTTCAGGTAGTCCATACCATGCACTGGCCTGACCGGTGGGTCTATCTCAATCACCTCGGCCACACGGCCAGCACCAACATCGGTCACTCCAGCAGCAACCCGAACCGGGGGATTGGCCTGTCCTACGGACGAGTTCACCAATGGTGTGAACGCCTGTGTCAAGGAGGCTATCTGAGCTCCCATGACCTGCATAGCTTCCACCAAGCCCCTTATGGTCGGCTCAATGACCTCCTCAGCACCAGTGACCCGAACATTGTTTGCATCAACATTCTGGCCACTCCCAGCACCAACGTTGGATGACCCAGTATCTTCTCCATGGACTTGCTCTTGTTGCTCGTCCACATTAGTTTCATTAACCTCAGTAGGAAGAGTTGGACCCACTGGGAGTCCGGTGGCATTATCCACCTGCTCCACCAGAGCCGGTAGCACTGTGGTTGGAATGGTTCCAGCTGGTAACACTCCGGTCTGTTCAGCACCATCCTGCCCCACTGCTCCAGACGCCCCAGTCGCCTCCTTTCCTTTCCGAGATTTATACCTTCTTGTTCCATGAGTCCAAACGGCCAAGTGTGTGGTGAACCAATAACCCAACAAATCCTAGAGTCAAGAATGCTCTGATACCAACTTGTAAGACCCGATCCCGGCTGGCCAGGCCGCGGTCGATGTGTCACGTCGCTCGGTCTATACACTGACCGAACCTCTAAAAATTTTGCCCTTTATTTAAAAACATCGCCCATAGGCGAGGGCTAACTCAGATCTTAGCTCAAGACTACCTTAGTCATTCCCTAGCTTAGATCATTTCAACTTATGCACAGCGGAATAACATCTATCATCCATTGGACTAAATCCAATCTAACACTTGTCTGATCAGATCACCTCAGCTACTGGTCAGTAAACACAACTGCCAGCTAGCTCCAAGGTCGAATCTGAACCTAGACCAAGTCATACAATCAGAGGTTCTGTTCCCCTAAGCCATTCTATCTAGATCTATGCAACATTGACAGATCATACCTGCATAAACTCTTCCCTTGGGTACTTAGTCATTCAGCCAACCATCCCCACAGACATAAGTAACCTTTGGGAAGTCTTCAATCAGCTAAGGACATGCATCTGGCCCTTACCGGTTCATGCACTGTTCCACATCCTTTTGCCTTATCAACTTATGATACCAAGTCCAGCTCATGGACTAATCATACCAAGTCCTCTCATGGACTAACCAGATCAAGTCCTCACAAAGACTAACAATGCCCATCAGATCCTGAGTCAATCAACCAACCACCCCACATGACTCAGAACTGATGAGTCTTCATACTTCCTAATCAGTCATGGAACCATGTCCCACTGAACCTGATTAGTGTTGCTCTTACCACCGGTGCATCCTTTGATCAATCAGATCAGACACCTTGATCCATCATCCAAGGATCAGGTCGTCCATCCTTGCCAATGAATCAGACCACACACGGCCTGCCTTACCAACACCAAGGTTGATAACCAGCAATTCCTTATGATCAATATCATAAGTGACAATATGTTCCAGCACACAACATATGATCAGATATCCTAACACAAGGATCTGACCCCAATATGCCCTCAGGTGCAATTTCGACCGCAAGCAACCCTGCTCCAAAAATCAATTAACATTCATGACAATTCATGATAAATCATAACTAAGAGAATGGTCCAATCAGATTTCCCAGAACCGGCCTCCATCCCATAGATCTCGGCCAAGACCAGCCAAACCGGCCCAAGGGACCATCTCTAAATCAATCCCTAAAAACTCATTAGGATTCATGATAATTCATGATAAATCTTAACTAAGAGAATGGTCAAGTCAGAATTCCAAGAACCGATCTCGATCCTATGGATCTCGACCTAGAACAGCCCCACCGGCCACATTGACCATCTCGAAATCAATCAGATAAAAATCCCCTAATACCATGATAATTCATGATAATTCACCACTAAGAGGATTCCAAAGTCAGATCGCCATAAATCCATCAGGAAGTAGGAGATCCAGACTTAGCTGCCAAACCAAGGCCATGGAGGGTTCTTCTGAACCGGCCAAGTCATTGTTCAGTGCTACTATGTCTAATCATCAATCTCAATCATAAGAACAATGAATAATATGATTAATAATCATAAAACAGAGTAAGGTGTAACTGCTGGACCAGATCAACCCATAGTGTACCAGACTATGTCCAATGGTCTGCAGTCCCCACCTGTTACCTCATCAGGGGCGTCCATGCTCCTCCTAGCACGCCTTCATCAAACCCTTATCACGTACTCCCAGTATTGATAAGATCTAACCATGGTTCGTGCCCATCACTCCTTCCATGAAACTTCCATGAAACCAGTTTCTATACTGCATCCATCTTCAAGGCTGTTCATGCCTTTGAGAGTGGAGTCAAGCCTTCCCCCTCCTCTCCTAACCAATTGCGTGTGTTCCCAAGACACATAGGAAGCCTTAGACATGATCATCCATGATCAATCACCATCCAAGGGTCGTGCATCACTTCCCTCTTTGTTCCCCATGAAACTGCTTTCCACACCAATCTCCCTTTAAGGCTGCATTGGCCCTTGGGAATGGATTCCGGCCAACTCCCTCCTTTCCTCACCATTTGCGTGTGTTCACAGGCTCCAGATAAGTCTTTGGGTGTTGTCAACAATGATCAAAACCGTTCAGAGGGTCGTTCTCAACTTCCCCCTTGATCTGCCCCAAAACTGTCTCTTTATGGCCTTCACACCACCATGGGTCTTGGATTGGGAATCCGACCAACTCTCTGTATTTTTCTCTGGATTCTTTGTGTTTCAGGATGTAGAAATCGACCAGAATTCTCAGAAATGAGAGAGAGAGGACGATTTAAACTGTCCCCAACCGCCTGGGCGAGCAGTTACCAAAATCCCATCCCTTCTTCCCAAAACCGTCCCATAACCGTCCCATAACCGCCCCTTGGCGGTTTCTCCCCTTTTCTTCCTTTGGCAAATCGATCACTGAGCCTCAGCTCACACTCTGGGAGCTTGCCCGCTCCCTGTCCAAAGCCTAAGACCCATTTGGTCGAACCGTCCTGCACACGGACCATCGGCTCGCCCAGTAACCGTCCCGGACTCGCCCACACTGATCCGAACCAGAACGCACCGTTCACCGGATTGAGCTGACCTCCAGCTGTTCCCAGCTGAGCGAGCTAGTCTACCAGCTCCTGTGAGCTGAACAGATCATGGTGAACTGAATACCAGCTGAACCGAGCTGATTGAACTCAAGCCAACACTCGTCCAGCTGCCTAAACACTCACCCAGCTCCTTTACCCTTATTTCCATCGTATCCTGGTTAAGTCTCAGCTGACTGATGCCCTTAACCCTCATTCAGGACCATGACACGCTTGTCCTTAGGTCATGTGACCTGACTGGTGCGTTTCCTTGCACCGCAGTCCGTCCGGACGATCCTATCCAGGATCGGGGACATGACATTATGTCCAGATCAGTACACGGATCAGTCCACGGGAAGGGCCAGCATGCTGATATGTGTACTTACATGGTGCACCAGTTGTCCAAAATCAGTACACGGATCAGTCCACGGGAAGGGCCAGCATGCTGATATGTGTACTGACATGGTGCATCAGTTGTCCAAAATCAGTACACGGACAGTCCACGGGAAGGGCCAGCATGCTGATATGTATGGTCAGCATGCTGATATGAGTTCAGTACACGGATCAGTCCACGGATCAGTACACGGACAGTCCACGGGAAGGGCCAGCATGCTGATATGTGTGGTCAGCATGCTGATATGAGTTCAGTACACGGATCAGTACACGGATCAGTACACGGACAGTCCACGGACAGTCCACGGGAAGGGCCAGCATGCTGATATGTGTGGTCAGCATGCTGATATGAGTTCAGTACACGGATCAGTACACGGATCAGTCCACGGGAAGGGCCAGCATGCTGATATATGTGGTCAGCATGCTGATATGAGTTCAGTACACGGATCAGTACACGGATCAGTACACGGACAGTCCACGGGAAGGGCCAGCATGCTGATATGTGTGGTCAGCATGCTGATATGAGTTCAGTACACGGATCAGTACACGGATCAGTCCACGGGAAGGGCCAGCATGCTGATATGTGTACTGACATGGTGCATCAGTTGTCCAAAATCAGTACACGGACAGTCCACGGGAAGGGCCAGCATGCTGATATGTGTGGTCAGCATGCTGATATGAGTTCAGTACACGGACAGTCCACGGGAAGGGACAGCATGCTGATATGTGTGGTCAGCATGCTGATATGAGTTCAGTACACGGATCAGTACACGGACAGTCCACGGGAAGGGCCAGCATGCTGATATGTGTGGTCAGCATGCTGATATGAGTTCAGTACACGGATCATTACACGGATCAGTAGACGAATCAGTCCACGGGAAGGGCCAGCATGCTGATATGTGTGGTCAGCATGCTGATATGAGTTCAGTACACGGATCAGTACACGGATCAGTACACGGACAGTCCACGGGAAGGGCCAGCATGCTGATATGTGTGGTCAGCATGCTGATATGAGTTCAGTACACGGATCAGTACACGGATCAGTACACGGATCAGTCCACGGGAAGGGCCAGCATGCTGATATGTGTACTGACATGGTGCATCAGTTGTCCAAAATCAGTACACGGACAGTCCACGGGAAGGGCCAGCATGCTGATATGTGTGGTCAGCATGCTGATATGAGTTCAGTACACGGATCAGTCCACGGACAGTCTGTGTGTGCTAACGGACAGGCACGGACGTCCTGCGTGTGCTGACGGACGTCCTGTGTGTACTGAACAGACAGCCCACGTGGGCCAAAATCACCCGAACAGTCCACAGGAAGGGCCAGCATGCTGATATGTGTACTGACGGACGACCACGGACGTCCTGTGTGTGCTGACGGACGTCCTGTGTGTACTGACGGACGTCCTGTGTGTGCTGACGGACGTCCTGTGTGTACTGACGGACACACGGACACACACGGACGTCCTGCGTGTGCTGACGGACGCCCTGTGTGTGCTGACGGACGGCCACGGACGTCCTCTGTGTACTGACGGACGTCCTGTGTGTGCTGACGGATGGCCACGG
>NW_026014798.1:270000-280000 GCF_020379485.1 Brassica napus | reverse complement strand
TGAAGTAAATCCCGTCATCAAATTCAAGAGCATTCTTTCAGCTTTCCAGAAAGCCAAAGATCAGGAGAAATGGACACGGAAATCAGAAGATATGTTCAATTTGCCAGAACCGGTCAAACCAGTGCTACACTCGCCTCAATTGGAAGCTAACCGGTTCAATCAGCTTCAAACCAGAAATTGGCGACCAGGAGATCATTTCAACCAATCAGGAGGTATTCCAGAAGTCCTTAGCTGCACCAGAACCCAGGAGATCAGTCGGTTCAATGGAGAATCACTTAAATCAAACCGGAGCTATTTATGGAAAGATTGGACAATCTTTCGGTTTGATCCATTCCAAGCAATTCCAATCCAACCAGGAGAACCAGACGACGTCCAGACTAAACCAAGACATCCAGGAGACATTATACAGGAGCCAGAAGAGTTCTACAACTTCATCCCATGCACCAGCCCACATAGGAATAAGAAGATCCCCATTATCACCAAACTGCCTTATTTGGAGTCTCTTGCATTCAAACTCCAACAGCTCTTTTTCTACCAAGGCAAGGACGAGATCAGCATCTATCAAGCATTCAAGAAGGTCCCAAGAAAGCTCTCTTATCCCCTTAAACCGTCCAGGTTCAAGAAGAATCAAGTTTCTCACTTGGAGCCAAAATCCCATAAAAGGCTCCAACGGCTAGTTTCCGATTTTGTTAGTTTGCTTGATTTGTTTCCTTTCTTTTCTTATTATGAACGTTAGAATTAGTTTCCAGAGCATTATATAAGCTCTTAGATAGTCATTGTAAAGAGACACCCTTAATCACCAAGTTAATAGAAAGTTTATTCAGTTTTATCAAAGTTGTTCTTTGTATAAAATATCGGTCTTTAGGATTCAAAGAGAGATTCTTTGTTGTCTTATTGATTTCGTGAGTCTAGTTTGTTTGTGAAAATCAAACAAGCTCAGTACACAGATTGAGAGAGTCAATCACTTCGATCCATCATTCCATCAGATTGAGAGATTCAATCAAACCTTCCTCCGCAAATCCACTTCAAGCCATCATTTGATCAAGCTGAGAGTGATACACATCCAGCAGCCTGATTCCATCCTATCCTTTGTTTATTTATCTTGTTTTATTATCATTATCATCATCATCTCATTTGTTTTCATATTTGTTTCTGTTTGCATTATAAAACTCTAAAAACTCATAAAAATCGGTTCTCTTTGTTTTCAGGTTTAAACCTTGGTTCCACCATTTTTATCAATTCGTGGGTTACCCCCCCTGTGCCTACAACATTTTTGGTATCAGAGCTCAAGCTCCTGACTAAGGTGATATCTATCCTTGCATCATATTTCATTTGCTTGCATTTGTTTTGTTTTTATCTAAAACCGAAAACCCATAAAAACAGTCTTTTGCTTCAAGTTTTTGTTTCTGCATATTTTGTTCTTGCTGTTCTTATAAACCACGAAAAAGAAAAAGAAAGATGTGTTTGATTCATATTACTTGCACTTAGTTTCGAAATTCTTGTTAGTTTCCTTTTTGTTTTGTTTCCATAATCAAAAATCCCACAAAAATTGTCATTTTGAATTTGTTTCCTTTGTTTGCATATCCTTAAAAAAAAAAAAAAAAAATCATACTAGTTATTGTTTCATGCCATATTAGTTGGTCCATTTCGTGATTGCATCAGAAAACCAAAAGAAAAAATATTTATTGCATAGTTACTTCATTTCGGTTTATACTTGCATTTTTTCGGTTTAGTTTAAATTAGTTTTGCATTGTTCATTGCTCTTATGCTTGACAAAAACTTCCCATACTTCACTTGATCTTTGAGATTGATTTCAGGGAGCAATGGTAGGAGAAGAACACGGCCAAACCCTAGAGGCCACACTGAGCCAACAACTAATAGCTATACAAGAGCTCAATGATAAGATTGCTCAGTTGGGAAAAAGGAATAAGCCACAAGGCCGACGACCACAACATGGAGAAAGAAGATTTGGAGATGCACCAGAGGCTGGCTATGTTGAGCCTAAGCCACCAGATCCTTCATGGATCACCTCACACCATACTTCTTCAACTTATAAATACTTAACTCATTCATATCTTTATTTTAAATCAGTTAATGAAGTTAAGATTTATTCCTTTTCAGGTAGTAGTTGGCCAGATGATTATTTATCATGGGAAAGAACCATGGATGATTGGTTTTCATACCAAGGCGTGCCAAAGAAGGAGAGGCTAGCTCATGCCATCAAGCAACTTTCCGAAAAAGCTTACTCATGGTGGAAAAGAGTAGATAAGACACATGGTAAAAGTCCAGAAGAGGTTGTCACCAACTGGAAAGATCTTAAAGATGTTATGATCAGGAAGTATGTGACTACACTTCCCACGCAAGAAACCAGAAGAAAATACCCAAGGAGATTTTCAAATGGTGTGTCCAAAGAGGCAAAGAAAGTTGTGCCACAACAAGGCCATAGGAGCTTGATTTATCAAGACCAGATTCGGCCAAGCCAGATGCCCACGGTTTTATATGATAAATACCAACCTTATGAGGTCCCAAAGTCCATGGAGAAGAACCTTTTCAGCCCAGACACATTGGCTAGACACAAAGAAAAATCAGACAAACCAATTCTTCAAGGAAAGGCCAAGGTAAGTCCTATACTTGATAAATTTGTTTATAACTCATCTCCCACTAGTATGAGTCACTTGTCTTTGTCCAAGAATGTTAAGACAGGTCCTGAGGTCCAGAAAGACACGAACTCAACATCCTTGTTGGAATCAAAAGCTGTCCATGACTTAAGGAATAAAGAGATTCCAAGCCCAAAGAAAGAAGAGACAACAAGCCAATGTAAGTCTTCTAACTCTGAAAATTTAAAAGATCAGACATGTTATAGATGTCATAAAAGAGGACACTTTGCTGTAGTTTGTCCAAGTAAACAAGTATTGACTGAGACATCACTAGAAAAGAAAACAGATTTATCTATAAAGAGTGATAGTCTTATTCAATCTGATTTATTAGCTCAAAATTCTTGTATGATGCACTTGTCTTTGTCAAAGGGTAATGTAACAGGAACTAAGAAGCAAGAATTTAAAGAAGAAGAACCACCAGGCGTGACTCTTGAGATGGACCAGAAGATTGTTCAAGAGACAATGCAGTCCATATTGCTTAAAGAAGCAAAACCAAAACAATGCCAAGGTAAGGCTTTAGAATCTCAAAAGAGAATGAAAGCTGACTTGCTCTATCTTGGTGCAGATTATACAGTTTCGAGGTCGAAACCTTGTCAAGAGGGAGGGGATGATGTGGTCATCAGATCAGCAACTGAACCGGAGGTCAACCCAAAGCCCTACTCAACCAGCCAAGGCGCAAACCAGGACATACGTGCACGAAAAATGCCATATCTTACAAACCAGGAGGGTTTAAATCACGAGGCTAATTTTTATGGATTCTACACTCAAGAAGGAGTCCAGGACAATTGGAATTGGGCCAAAATATTCACGGAGCAAGACGTTATGAATTTTACAACTCAGAGGTTTCTCAGCCTGTCCATCTGCGAGTATCCGACTTTAGAAGGAGATTTAAGCTCAAGTAAGGAGCGGCCTGAAGTAAATCCCGTCATCAAATTCAAGAGCATTCTTTCAGCTTTCCAGAAAGCCAAAGATCAGGAGAAATGGACACGGAAATCAGAAGATATGTTCAATTTGCCAGAACCGGTCAAACCAGTGCTACACTCGCCTCAATTGGAAGCTAACCGGTTCAATCAGCTTCAAACCAGAAATTGGCGACCAGGAGATCATTTCAACCAATCAGGAGGTATTCCAGAAGTCCTTAGCTGCACCAGAACCCAGGAGATCAGTCGGTTCAATGGAGAATCACTTAAATCAAACCGGAGCTATTTATGGAAAGATTGGACAATCTTTCGGTTTGATCCATTCCAAGCAATTCCAATCCAACCAGGAGAACCAGACGACGTCCAGACTAAACCAAGACATCCAGGAGACATTATACAGGAGCCAGAAGAGTTCTACAACTTCATCCCATGCACCAGCCCACATAGGAATAAGAAGATCCCCATTATCACCAAACTGCCTTATTTGGAGTCTCTTGCATTCAAACTCCAACAGCTCTTTTTCTACCAAGGCAAGGACGAGATCAGCATCTATCAAGCATTCAAGAAGGTCCCAAGAAAGCTCTCTTATCCCCTTAAACCGTCCAGGTTCAAGAAGAATCAAGTTTCTCACTTGGAGCCAAAATCCCATAAAAGGCTCCAACGGCTAGTTTCCGATTTTGTTAGTTTGCTTGATTTGTTTCCTTTCTTTTCTTATTATGAACGTTAGAATTAGTTTCCAGAGCATTATATAAGCTCTTAGATAGTCATTGTAAAGAGACACCCTTAATCACCAAGTTAATAGAAAGTTTATTCAGTTTTATCAAAGTTGTTCTTTGTATAAAATATCGGTCTTTAGGATTCAAAGAGAGATTCTTTGTTGTCTTATTGATTTCGTGAGTCTAGTTTGTTTGTGAAAATCAAACAAGCTCAGTACACAGATTGAGAGAGTCAATCACTTCGATCCATCATTCCATCAGATTGAGAGATTCAATCAAACCTTCCTCCGCAAATCCACTTCAAGCCATCATTTGATCAAGCTGAGAGTGATACACATCCAGCAGCCTGATTCCATCCTATCCTTTGTTTATTTATCTTGTTTTATTATCATTATCATCATCATCTCATTTGTTTTCATATTTGTTTCTGTTTGCATTATAAAACTCTAAAAACTCATAAAAATCGGTTCTCTTTGTTTTCAGGTTTAAACCTTGGTTCCACCATTTTTATCAATTCGTGGGTTACCCCCCCTGTGCCTACAACAGTAATGGTTTGATTGTATTGTTTAGTATTGATATTATTGTTTAGTAGTTAGTACTAAGGGTCTTAGGCCATATAGGCCGGACTACTGGTACTACTGGTTTGTGTTGTAGAGTTGAGTGTCTAGTTAGGATCTGGAACTTTGGCTTTAGGTTAGGTTCTAGATTGAGTTTGTTTTGTTGTGAGTGTGCCGACAGTATGTGCGTGACCCGCCCATACTAGGCATGTGTAGGGGTGATTAGTGTTTCCTCGGCCTCGTACCCAGCGGGTTCAAGGAAACCCCTTATTCGCTGGATCGGGAAGACTCAGACGAACGGTGTCATGTACTATGGCTGAGTATTACACGACGGTGTAATGTGGCAGTGACCCGAAGGACTGTGGGCTGTCGCGCGGTGACCCGAAGGACTGTGGGCCGCGGTCGGTTGAAAGTTCCTTCTTCTGGCCTTTGTGGTAGGAAGATAGGATATTGCCGATAGGGAGGAGGAACACGAAGTCACCAGGGCCCAGGTTAGAGTGTTGTGTTAGAGTGTCGTAGAGGGTTATGGAACCCTCGAGTTAGTGTAGCACCGATATACGGTGTTACAAGTTAGATCGAGTCGTAGTTACTCATAGTCTTATTAGTGTGATTGTGTTTGTGGTTGATTGATTTGCTTGCAGGTTCTGACATTAAGTCCTAAGTCTGGCTTAGGTACCGGATTAGGCTTGATGTGTATTTTGTTAGTGTAGGCCTGACGTTGGCCTATATGTGTTTGAGTGATTGCTTGTGAAGGGTGGTGGATATTAAAGCTATGCGGTATCATTGGTTGGCCGATCATGTTCTTGTTTGATTGTTGGTCGATCGGCCAATGGTATTTGTATAGTCTAAGTGTCTAACACTACATGAGTACTGAACTCAAGCGTATATATGGTTAACTAGGGATTGCTTGTTGACTTGTTTTAATGCAGGTTCCCGTTACTTGAAGCTAGATCATGGCAGGAGGCCAAGTCTAACTTAGTAACGGTTTGCTTAGCCTTAGCTTTTATTGCATGCTACGGCTAGATTGATTGTTATTTTGGGTTGTCTGGGTAGAGTCTAGGTTGCGGGTAGAGGCCGCCAGCTCACTGAGTAACATTAGGTTACTCATCCAACTCCGTTGTCCTTTTTGCAGGTCGCTTTAGGTAAGGATGATCGGATAGCTTGGTGCTGGACGTTAGGACCGCCGGTGTAGATTTTCATGCCTTTTGTAAACGGTATTGTGGATTTGTGTTTAGTTGACTCGATTTGGCATTAGGCCGGGACCGGTCTCGAATTATATCAATGTATGGATATTTCTCGAATCAATAAAGTAATTGTTTTATATGCGCTTCATGAGTACTCTGATATTTGACTAGTCCGGTCTAACACAACGTTAGGTCGTAGTACGGGTTGAAAAGCCTTAGGCCTCGATCTAACGGAAAACGCTAACTCTAGGTACGGGTTGCAAAGCCTTATGCCTTGACGCAGCGGGACGAGTTAGTGGATGAACTGGTCTAGGTCGTGTATTAAATCTTGTGACTCTGACCGGATCGTCCCTAACCCGTCACGTAGCGCTTCCGGACCATGGTGCTGGGTTGGACGGTCAGTCATGTTCTTGTTTGATTGTTGGCTGGCCGGTTGGCTCATTCATCTCTAACCCTGGGTGATGGACGGTCGATCAGTCATGTTCTTGTTTGATTGTTGGCCGGTTGATCGACCATATGTCTAGGACGGTTCGGGGGTGTTACAGAGGTGGTATCAGAGCATGGTTTCGTCCATGCTTCCGGAACTCATGATTTAATCGGTTTTAAATATTTATCGAGTCAAAATGAGTCACAAAAGGCATTAGGGAAACCGGTCACGTCCAGCGATAGGATTTGTGGTTTTAGGAATTTGGATTGAGATAGTGGAATCTAGAACTGTTAGGTTGCTTGGGTAGAACTGTTAGGTTGCTTGGGTAGAACTGTTAGGTTGCTGGTTAGAATTGCGGTTAGGTTGCATTGTTAGTATTTGCTGGGTTAGTGGATTATTTGATTAATTGTCTACTAACTTGCATGTTAAGTGTTCTTTTGAGTTGCAGCGAGTAAGTATGTTTGTTGATCGGAACTTTAAGGAATGAAAACCTTAAAGTGGAGGGAGTTCAAGGCCAAACCCAAACCCGAAGCGAAAGAGGAGAGACAGATTCAGAGAACTGGGATGTGGTATGGACTGGACAGATGGGAAGAAACAAGACTTCGTTGGGAAAGGACTTCATCAGTATCTGGGAAATGAGAGATCGAGGAAATGGTTGGAGTAATCAGAGGCGCAGATTGGCAAGATCGTATCATGAGAAATTAGTTGGGCAGCAAAGTAAAAGCTAAGAAGAAGACGCAGTGATCATTCAAGTGAAGATTTATGAAGATGATTGTGGTGACATTGGGAAGGACACTCAAGGGACAGTGAAAGGCAGAGTGAAGAGATATGAAGACGATTATGGCGACTTTAGACAGTATACACAAAGGGACATGAGCAAGCAAAGTAAAGAGTTATGAAGACGAGTTGAGATTAAGTGAAGCATGAGAAATCAAGAAGTGAAGAAATGAAAGGATTCAAGACCGAGGAAATGCATGGAGATGGATTAAGATGGAGCGAGTTCAGAATCAGAAAATCTAGAAGAAGACTGAAGAAATCAAGGGGAGATATCTAAGGCCAACCTATAAAGAAGCACATCTAGTGATCAACACAAAGTTATGAAATGAGGAGTTATGGAGGAGTTGTTATCAAGGTGGAGCAAGTTCAAAATCCAAAGTGTTTATGGAGATCCAAAGAAACCGAAATAAAGGCGAGCCAGCAAAGAACCATATCTTATGACCAAGACCGCAAGACGAAGTTATTCAAAAGCTGAACATCATCACTACACATCAAGGAGGAACATTTCGTGAAGCTAAGCAATTGCGCAACTAAGAATTCGAGGACGAATTCTTTTAAGGGGGGGAGAATGTGATAACCCGCCCTTTGGGATAAAATGGTCGAGAGAGCAAAAGTCAGAATCCAGAGCCGAGCTTTTGGGAATCAAAGCAATTGAAGGAATGTTAAGTTTTGATCACTTAAGACTTAACATGGATCGAAGAAAATAGAAGATTGGTCGAGCATCAACTTTGTGGTTGAGTCGCGGGCAATACAGATCGATCTGGAAATTTGAAGTACAAGAAGGTCGAAGAATGGATTGTGAGTGAAGCATGAGTTGAGAAAAGCTGCTCTACCATTGTTCGAAATGTCTTAGATTGATCAGACGGCAGTTTTGGAAGAATCACATTTTTGAAGCACGACGGTTTAGAAGCTCGACGTTTTTGAAGATTGACGTTTCTTCATCGCGAAGTTTTCTCGGAATATCTTCGTATCAGTAAAATATTATTCTGAAGACATTATAAGTCGGAAGCAGGACGGGAATTAAGCAGGACGGGAAGCAAGCACGACGGGATTGAAGCACGACGGGAAAACCCAAAGTTGGGCGAAAACCCTAATTTCGGTATTACGAAATTCTTTGAGGAAGCCGGAGGCTCGGGAAATATTTTTAAAGGATATCAGACATCATCTGTAGTTTATTAAAAATATTCAGAGAATCAGAATGGGAGCGGAAAATATTCGGGATTGATCGCGGGTCAGAAATTCACAAGAAGGGTCGAAATCGCGCAAAGAAACCGAGAAGCTCGAGGTGGCTTGATCAGAAGGGATAAGAACGTGGTGGCAACTGTCTAACCAGCTGAGTGTCAAGAGAAGCTCGAGGTGTCGCCGTGCATGGAAGCTGCACATGCAGCTTGACATGTAGAAGCACGAGGTGGATCGGCCAAGCACGAGATGTCGCGACGCATGCAACCGAAGCATGCTGATCGACATGTGTGTGATGCTGTGGCGCCTTGCATGAGCTCCAGTCATGCAGCCTGACATCTGGGAGGAGTGGTGGCGTCCTGCATGTTTCCTGGACATGCAGCCAGCCATGTGGAGCACGAGGTGCCGCCGTGCATGCGTCCGGAGCCATGCGGAGCGACACACGGGAGGCCACCAACCTGAAGCTGATTGGTTGGTGTCTTCTATAAATACCCCACGACCCCTGCTCATTTCTTCACATCCAGACCTGTGTAAACCAAATTAAAAACGTGAGAGAAAAGTAGAAAAAGAAAGCAAGTGATTCCGAGCTATTTCGAGAGTTTTAGAGAGTTTTCGAGATCAGTTCTCCATTGATTTCGAGTCATCGCCTTGGGAAGGATTTGTCCAACTGAAGGCCAATCAAGTGAAGATCAGATCAGATGGGAGTCAAGTCAACGTGGCTATAGAGAGAGAGAGAGAGAGAGAGAGAAAGGAAGTGATCGATTCTAGAGTATGGTCGATTCTGAAGACCGATACTCCACCGAGAAGGCCAGTTCCGTCCAATCGGCGATTCTCTACGATTGTGACGCGGAAGCTCTGTCCAATTCAATTCGTCCAAGCCAGTCATATTATATGATGGTCAAGTGGAGGTGCTGCCCAGAGTTAGTTCAGAACCACGGGTTCAGATCAGTCGAAGTTCTGTTCGATACTCCGCCGGGAAGTCCGAAGAACTGTCCAAGAGCTAAAGGAGGTTCTGTCCAGATCAGGCCGTCCAGACCTGTTAGTGTCTTCATGATCAAGCCGAGGGTCTGTCCAAGTCGAGGTCAGTTCAGTCCAGTCCAGTCAAGGTGTCCCTTGGGTTTTGGCCAAGTCCTCTTCGATCAACCAGCAGCTTCTCGCCTAGAACACTGTGAGTTGGTTTGTTTGAATTCCACTTGGAATTTAGGGTAGATCGAGTCTGCATATAGATTAGAATGATCACGTTATTGAATGGTAGAGTCCTTAGGGTTATTTTATTTATGGAACCGGACTCAGTTTAGCAAGGGCTAAGCTGAGATGAATGGAATTAAGACTGAGTTAATAACCTGACTAGGACTAGGGCTAGGATGCATCATGTTTTCTATTATTGCGTGTTGATATTGTTGAGTGCAGGTTCCCGTTATCTTTAAAGATAGTTTCTCAGCGGGAGGCTGGACTATCTGGGTAATGGTTTGATTGTATTGTTTAGTATTGATATTATTGTTTAGTAGTTAGTACTAAGGGTCTTAGGCCATATAGGCCGGACTACTGGTACTACTGGTTTGTGTTGTAGAGTTGAGTGTCTA
>NW_026014798.1:245000-252500 GCF_020379485.1 Brassica napus | reverse complement strand
GGCCGATCCAAAGTTTCTGTCTCTCTTTCTCTCTTGAATTTTCTCTGTGTTTCTCTCTGTGTGGAATGAGTAAAACCGACCAGAATGATCAGAAATGAGAGAGAGAAGACGATTTAAACTGTCCCCAACCGCCTGGGCGAACAGTTACCAAAATCCCTTCCTTTCTTCCCAAAACCGTCCCATAACCGTCCCATAACCGCCCCTTGGCGGTTTCTCCCCTTTTCTTCCTTTGGCAAATCGATCACTGAGCCTCAGCTCACACTCTGGGAGCTTGCCCGCTCCCTATCCCAAGCCTAAGACCCATTTGGTCGAACCGTCCTGCACCCGGACCATCGGCTCGCCCAGTAACCGTCCCGGACTCGCCCACACTGATCCGAACCAGAACGCACCGTTCACTGGATTGAGCTGACCCCCAGCTGTTCCCAGCTGATTGAGCTAGCCCACCAGCTCCTGTGAGCTGAACAGATCATGGTGAACTGATTACCAGCTGAACCGAGCTGATTGAACTCAAACCAACACTCGTCCAGCTGCCTAAACACTCACCCAGCCCCTTTACCCTTATTTCCATAGTATCCTGGTTAGGTCTCAGCTGACTGATGCCCTTAACCTTCATTCAGGGCCATGATACGCTTGTCTCAAGGTCTAATGACCTGACTGGTGCGTCTCCCCGCACCATGGCCCGTCCGGCCGATCCTATCTAGGATCGGGGACATGACAAGTCTCCCCCACTAACTTGGGATTCGTCCTCGAATCCATGTTAAGTGTTTCATCTGGAAGAAATTGTCTGTACCACTCCGGATACATTGTTTTCATCTTTGCTTCTGTTTCCCAAGTGATGAGGTCTTTACCATTGTAATCCCACAACACTTTGATCATGGGAACTGTCTTCTTCCTCATAGCTTTCTCTGACCGATCCACAATCCGAACCGGCAAGGTTTCCAAAGTCAGGTCCTTACCAAGGTCAGCAGGAACCTCAGGCAAGACAATGTCTTGTTCAGACAAGCATTTCCGGAGTTGGGATACATGGAACACATTGTGGTATGCATCCATTGCCGATGGCAAGTCCAACTTGTATGCCACTGCACCCACTCTCTCTATGATCCTGAATGGACCCAAGTACCTAGGGTCCAGTTTCTTTCGTCCAGAAATCCTGGTCCTACCCTTAAAGGTAATCATCTTGAGATACACCAGGTCATTGACCTCAAACTCAAGATGTTTCCTACGCTTGTCCGCATAGCTCTTTTGGCGGTCCTGCGCCTCTTTCATCTTCTCTTTGACCATCCTGATCTTCTCAGTGGTCTGTTCTACAATCTCAGGTCCCAACATGCTACGCTCCCCCACTTGGGTCCAGCATAGGGGTGTCCTGCACGGCCTACCATACAAAGCCTCATATGGCGACATACCAATGCTTGTATGGAAGCTGTTATTATAAGCAAACTCCACTAAAGGTAAGTGTTTTTCCCAAGACTCTCCCCAGTCTAACACACATGCCCTTAGCATATCCTCTAAGGTTTGGATTGTCCTTTCAGACTGCCCATCCGTTTGAGGATGATAAGATGTGCTCATATTCACTCTGGTTCCCAAGGCCTTTTGGAAAGCCTGCCAGAAATAAGATGTAAATCTTGGATCCCTGTCCGAGACAATGCTTGCTGGAACACCATGCAACCTCACTATCTCGTCTAGGTACACTTGCACTATCCTGTCGACCCCATCCCCTTTCTTGATGGGTAGGAAATGAGCCGACTTGGTCAGCCGATCAACCACAACCCATACCGCATCTTTCTTATTCCTGGTCGTGGGAAATCCAGTCACAAAATCCATTGTGATGTGATCCCATTTCCATTCTGGTATGGGTAGGTTCTGAAGTAGACCACTGGGAACCTGATGTTCTGCCTTCACCAGTTGACAAGTGGGACACTTAGCCACCCACTCTGCAACATCAGATTTCATCCTCACCCAATGGTAGTACCTTTTCAGATCCCTATACATTTTTTTCAGTCCAGGATGAACTGAAAACTTGGACTTATGAGCCTGTCTCATAATCTCTTCTTTGAGTTCCTTATCATTAGGAACACTGACCCTACCATTGACCAAGATGGTACCATTGTCAGTTGTCTGGTACTCAGTCTTGTCATTGGCGGCTACCTTCTTTAGATTTTCATCCAGGCCCTGAGCTTGCCTGATCCTGGTCAGGAGATCGGCCTGGTTCACCGCCTCCAATCCCAGTGGCTCATCTGAACCAACCAAGGTATTGAGGTTCAAGGACCTGATCATCCCTTCCAGTTCATCCGCCTCCCTCTCAGATGACACTTCAGCCCTTCTGCGGCTCAAGGCATCAGCCACTAGGTTAGCTTTCCCAGGATGATAAGCTATGTCCAGATCATAATCTGCAACAAATTCCATCCATCTCCTCTGCCTTAAGTTTAACTCAGGCTGAGTGAATATGTACTTCAAACTCTTATGGTCTGTGAGTATTTGCACCCTGGCACCATAAAGATATGATCTCCATATCTTTAATGCAAATACTACTGCAGCCATCTCCAAATCATGGGTTGGATAGTTACCCTCATGCTTCCTTAACTGCCGGGAAGCATAGGCTATCACCTTCCCATGTTGTGTCAAAACACAACCAAGACCAGTTATGGATGCATCCGTATACACCACATAAGGCTGATCAGCCTCAGGCAACACCAGGACAGGTGCATTAGTCAACATGTTCTTGAGTGCTGCAAAACTTTTCGCACACTCCTCAGACCATGTGAACCTCACGTCCTTGCCTGTCAGCTTAGTCATAGGTTGAGCTATGCTCGAGAACCCCTTGACATATTTCCGGTAATAACCAGCCAACCCTAAGAAGCTCCTCACTTCCGTAGCATTCTTTGGCTGTGGCCATTCCTGGATACATTTGATCTTATCTTGATCCACTGAGACTCCTTTATCAGACACCACATGCCCAAGGAATCCAATGCTCTTCTGCCAGAAGCTACACTTGCTTAGCTTAGCAAAGAGCTTCTGTTCTCTCAGGCGGCCCAACACCGCCCTAAGGTGTCTTTCATGGTCCTCCTTTGTCTTGGAATACACGAGTATATCATCAATGAAGATGATCACAAACTCGTCCAAGTATTCCCTGAAGATGCCGTTCATCATCTTCATGAATGCAGCAGGTGCATTGGTCAGTCCGAACGGCATGACCACAAACTCATAGTGACCATACCTAGTTCGGAATGCTGTCTTCCTCACATCACCTGGTGCAATGGGGATCTGATGATACCCAGAGGCCAAGTCAATCTTGGAGAACCACTTGGCTCCACGGAGTTGGTCCAACAACTCATCAATCCTGGGTAAAGGGTACTTGTTCTTCACAGTCACCCTGTTCAAACCCCTATAATCAATGCACAACCTAAAGCTACCATCCTTTTTCTTAACGAATAGGACTGGTGCTCCCCAAGGTGATACACTAGGGCGTATGAACCCCTTCTCAAGCAACTCCTCAAGTTGCTTCTTCAGCTCTGCCATCTCAGCTGGTGCCATTCTATATGGACTTTTTGATAACGGGGCCGTTCCAGGTTCCAATTCAATGATGAATGGGTCAGCCCTATCAGGGGGAATGCCCTGTAGTGCCCCAAACAAATCCTGAAATTCTCGAACCAACGGTATACCCTCTGGGTCACAGGCCCCTACAACCTCATCAGTGTAAATGGTAGCCAAAAAGGCCTCACAACCATTTCCAAGCATCCGTTCTACTTGGACTGCTGAAACCACCAAACTACAAGAGGTTGGCTTGATTCCTTGGTACTTGATCGGGGGTCCAAACTCATTCTCAAGTTGCACCCTTCCCCGGTGACAATCTAGAGTTGCCCGATACTTTCCCAACCAGTCCATGCCCAAGATCACTTCATGATGCTTGAGGGGGACAACAATCAGATCTATAGGCATCGGCCTATCCAAGATCACCACAGGGATGTCCTTAACCAGACCGAGTGAGTTCATAACTTGCCCTCCGGCCGCACTCACTCGTTCAGGACCATCCCATGTTCCATACTGGAACAAACCTTTTCCTATCATACTTGGACTCACAAAACTATGTGTAGCTCCAGTATCAAATAGTGTGTGTGTTTCCACACCACCAATACTTAAGGTCGCATTGATCGCTTGGAAAGGCCGAGCCCCATCCACATCCTTGGATAGCTCATACACACGAGGTGTGGAGGTCTGGCCTCGTCCCTGAACTGGCCTGCTAGCCTCCCCACGTCCCTTACTTTGGTTGCCTTGCAACTTAGGGCAGTCCCTGCGGTAGTGGCCCTTCTGGCCGCAGTGGTGACAGGTCCTGGACTCACCCAACGGACTTGGACAATCCTTGGCTGAGTGATCCATCTTACCACATCGAGTGCAGGCACCCATGGCCTTCCAGCACTCTCCACCGTGGTATCGTCCACACTTAGGGCACTCTGACCTACCACTTGAGGTTTTACCCTCCTCGGTCGAGTCCCTCTTCCTCTTCTTGTCACCACTCTGACCCGAGGATACCACCACACTCTTCAGCTTCTGCTTACCCTCCTCGGTGAGGTTGGTCTCCAGCAAGGCCATCCTCTCAACCAACTCAGAAACCGTGTGGAACTTACAAACAGAACAGTAGGTTCGAAGTTCCACCCTTAGGCCTCGGATGAACCTTCGGACTTGAACCTTCTCATCCTCCAGTTCTCTTCCCACATACCTTCTGAGTCGGTTGAACTCTTCTTCATACTCACGAACAGTCCTCCGTCCCTGAGTCAAGTCCAGGAACTTGGACTCCAAACGATCCCACGCCTCAGCAGGAAAGTACTTATGGTTGAACTCAACCTCAAAGTCAGCAAAATGCTCAATGGTGCCATTGGTACGCTTGTCCAAAGCTAACCACCAGTTATGTGCATCTCCCTCCAGGAAGTGTACTGCTATGTCCTTCTGGTAGTCCTCAGGACAACGCGTGGACTTGAAGTTCCGAACCAACCGGGTTCTCCACTCGTCCGCCTCCATAGGATCAACACTTCCAGCAAAGTGTTTGGTTCCCAACTTGGAGATATGCTCCAGCACCTTCAGGTAGTCCATACCATGCACTGGCCTGACCGGTGGGTCTATCTCAATCACCTCGGCCACACGGCCAGCACCAACATCAGTCACTCCAGCAGCAACCCGAACCGGGGGATTAGCCTGTCCTACGGACGAGTTCACCAATGGTGTGAACGCCTGTGTCAAGGAGGCTATCTGAGCTCCCATGACCTGCATAGCTTCCACCAAGCCCCTTATGGTCGGCTCAATGACCTCCTCAGCACCAGTGACCCGAACATTGTTTGCATCAACATTCTGGCCACTCCCAGCACCAACGTTGGATGACCCAGTATCTTCTCCATGGACTTGCTCTTGTTGCTCGTCCACATTAGTTTCATTAACCTCAGTAGGAAGAGTTGGACCCACTGGGAGTCCGGTGGCATTATCCACCTGCTCCACCAGAGCCGGTAGCACTGTGGTTGGAATGGTTCCAGCTGGTAACACTCCGGTCTGTTCAGCACCATCCTGCCCCACTGCTCCAGACGCCCCAGTCGCCTCCTTTCCTTTCCGAGATTTATACCTTCTTGTTCCCTTAGGAGTTACAAACACAAACAAAAGGTTAGTCCACAACTGAAAAAACAAACCTCAATCACTCCTAAGTTAATCAGTAGAAAAGATTACTTAGAACCCAACTATCTCACCATGAGTCCAAACGGCCAAGTGTGTGGTGAACCAATAACCCAACAAATCCTAGAATCAAGAATGCTCTGATACCAACTTGTAAGACCCGATCCTGGATTCCTCAATCCAACCAGACCGCGGCCTCACCAAACAATGCAACCAATTCCATCTTTCATATTCAAGTTCAAGTGTTAAATAATTCTAAGTCTTTTTCAGAGTTTTGAGGTTCCAACATTCACACTTAAACAATCAAGCATCAACTAATGAAAATAGATACTTCATAGATATTAACCAAGGTTCATACATCATTCATCATCCTAAATAATAGAATACATACTAGAATCGCATAAGTTCACAAGTTGCACAATAGGCTACAATAATCACACAATTTTCAGAATCAACCCAATCACCACACATCTTCCCATGGCCGCGGTCCTCATGGTGCTTTTCCCTTACCACGGTCCATTTCTGGTCCTGGATCCATCACAAACATCCACACAATCACAAGGTTAGATTACAAAACAAGAATCAAATCACATTGCATGGTCGGATCCAATCTAGTCAAGAACAATCATCAAAAATGTCAAATCTGACCCCTTTAAAAAGAGATCCAAATACCAAATAAAATTCATGATAATTCATAAGAAAAATATTCCCATAAACAGATTCAAAAGAATCGGCTCAGATCATAGTGATCTCGGCCATGAACAGCCCACACAAGAACAAGGGACTTTCATGGGAATTTGATCAGGCCAAGGCCTTAGGATCAATGAATCCTTTCCTGTAACAACATAAAACATTCCATAGCACAACATATAAGAAGAAACAGAGTAGAAGAAGTCAGAGTAAGGAGTAGCCAATCGATCCAAACCGGCCAGGCTCACACAGCCATCATCCGCGGCCTTGTCCGGTTACTCTTGGCCACACCTCTCACCTTAGGAGTTCGGTCTCCAGGGGCGACTTCCTTCTCTTTCTCCTTTGCCTTCTCCTTGTCTTTCTGTCTCAAATCCATCCTCTTGATCACACGCCCAAACACACCAGGAACACTCAAGAACAATCTCTTGGATCAAATCGGCCGATCCAAAGTTTCTGTCTCTCTTTCTCTCTTGAATTTTCTCTGTGTTTCTCTCTGTGTGGAATGAGTAAAACCGACCAGAATGATCAGAAATGAGAGAGAGAAGACGATTTAAACTGTCCCCAACCGCCTGGGCGAACAGTTACCAAAATCCCTTCCTTTCTTCCCAAAACCGTCCCATACCCGTCCCATAACCGCCCCTTGGCGGTTTCTCCCCTTTTCTTCCTTTGGCAAATCGATCACTGAGCCTCAGCTCACACTCTGGGAGCTTGCCCGCTCCCTATCCCAAGCCTAAGACCCATTTGGTCGAACCGTCCTGCACCCGGACCATCGGCTCGCCCAGTAACCGTCCCGGACTCGCCCACACTGATCCGAACCAGAACGCACCGTTCACTGGATTGAGCTGACCCCCAGCTGTTCCCAGCTGATTGAGCTAGCCCACCAGCTCCTGTGAGCTGAACAGATCATGGTGAACTGATTACCAGCTGAACCGAGCTGATTGAACTCAAACCAACACTCGTCCAGCTGCCTAAACACTCACCCAGCCCCTTTACCCTTATTTCCATCGTATCCTGGTTAGGTCTCAGCTGACTGATGCCCTTAACCTTCATTCAGGGCCATGATACGCTTGTCTCAAGGTCTAATGACCTGACTGGTGCGTCTCCCCGCACCATGGCCCGTCCGGCCGATCCTATCTAGGATCGGGGACATGACAATGC
>NW_026014798.1:227500-240000 GCF_020379485.1 Brassica napus | reverse complement strand
AGAAAGGAAGTGATCGATTCTAGAGTATTGTCGATTCTGAAGACCGATACTCCACTGAGAAGGCCAGTTCCGTCCAATCGGCGATTCTCTACGATTGTGACGCGGAAGCTCTGTCCAATTCAATTCGTCCAAGCCAGTCATATTCTATGATGGTCTAGTGGAGGTGCTGCCCAGAGTTAGTTCAGAACCACGGGTTCAGATCAGTCAAAGTTCTGCTCGATACTCCGCGGGAAGTCCGAAGAACTGTCCAGAAGCTAGAGGAGGTTCTGTCCGAGTCCAGATCAGCCTGTCGAGTCCTGTCAACTTCTTCATGGTGAAGCCAAGGTTGTGTCCAAGACAAGATCAGTCCATTCCAGTCCAGTCAAGGCGTCCATTGGGTTTTGGCCAAGTCTTCTCCGATCAACCAGCTGCTTCTCGCCTAGAACACTGTGAGTTGGTTTGTTTGAATTCCACTTGGAATTTAGGGTAGATCGAGTTTGCATATAGAGTAGAATGATCACGCTATTGAATGGTAGAGTCCTTAGGGTTATTTTATTTATGGAACCGGACTCAGTTTAGCAAGGGCTAAGCTGAGATGAATGGAATTAAGACTGAGTTAATAACCTGACTAGGACTAGGGCTAGGATGCATAATTTTTTCTATTATTGCGTGTTGATATTATTGAGTGCAGGTTCCCGTTATCTTTAAAGATAGTTTCTCAGCGGGAGGCTGGACTATCTGGGTAACGGTTTGATTGTGTTGTTTAGTATTCATATTATTGTTTAGTAGTTAGTACTAATTGTCTTAGGCCATATAGGCCGGACTACTGGTACTATTGGTTTGTGTTGTAGAGTCGAGTGTCTAGTTTGGATCTGGAACTTTGGCTTTAGGTTAGGTTCTAGATTGAGTTTGTTTTGTTGTGAGTGTGCCGACAGTATGTGCGTGACCCGCCCATACTAGGCATGTGTAGGGGTGATTAGTGTTTCCTCGGCCTCGTACCCAGCGGGTTCAAGGAAACCCCTTATTCGCTGGATCGGGAAGACTCAGACGAACGGTGTCATGTACTATGGCTGAGTATTACACGACGGTGTAATGTGGCAGTGACCCGAAGGACTGTGGGCTGTCGCGCGGTGACCCGAAGGACTGTGGGCCGCGGTCGGTTGAAAGTTCCTTCTTCTGGCCTTTGTGGTAGGAAGATAGGATATTGCCGATAGGGAGGAGGAACACGAAGTCACCAGGGCCCAGGTTAGAGTGTTGTGTTAGTGTGTCGTAGAGGGTTATGGAACCCTCGAGTTAGCGTAGCACCGATAACGGTGCTACGAGTTAGATCGAGTCGTAGATACTCATAGTTATTATTGTGATTGTGGTTGATTGATTTGCTTGCAGGTTATGACATTAAGTCCTAAGTCTGGTTTAGGTACCAGATTAGGCTTGATGTGTATTTCGTTAGTGTAGGCCTGACGTTGGCCTGTATGTGTTTGAGTGATTGCTTGTGAAGGGTGGTGGATATTAAAGCTATGCGGTATCATTGGTTGGCCGATCATGTTCTTGTTTGATTGTTGGTCGATCGATTAATGATACTTGCATAGTCTAAGTGTCTAACACTACATGAGTATTGAACTCAGGCGTATATATGGTTAACTAGGGATTGTTTGTTGACTTGTTTTTATGCAGGTTCCCATTACTTGAAGCTAGATCATGGCAGGAGGCCAAGTCTAACTTAGTAACGGTTTGCTTAGCCTTAGCTTTTATTGCATGGAGCATAGATTGATTGTTATTTTGGGTTGTCCGGGTTAGAGTCTAGGTTGCGGGTAGAGGCCGCCAGCTCACTGAGTAACATTAGGTTACTCATCCAACTCCGTTGTCCTTTTTGCAGGTCGCTTTAGGTAAGGATGATCGGATAGCTTGGTGCTGGACGTTAGGACCGCCGGTGTAGATTTTCATGCCTTTTGTAAACGGTATTGTGGATTTGTGTTTAGTTGACTCGATTTGGCATTAGGCCGGGACCGGTCTCGAATTATATCAATGTATGGATATTTCTCGAATCAATAAAGTAATTGTTTTATATGCGCTTCATGAGTACTCTGATATTTGACTAGTCCGGTCTAACACAACGTTAGGTCGAGGTACGGGTTGAAAAGCCTTAGGCCTTGATCTAACGGAAAACGCTAACTCTAGGTACGGGTTGCAAAGCCTTATGCCTTGACGCAGCGGGACGAGTTAGTGGATGAACTGGTCTAGGTCATGGAGTAAAGTTTGTGACTCTGACCGGATTGTCCCTAGCCCGTCACGTAGCGCTTCCGGACCTTGGTGTTGGGTTGGACGGTCAGTCATGTTCTTGTTTGATTGTTGGCTGGCCGGTTGGCCTTTCATCTCCAACCCTTGGTGTGGGTCGTCCGTCGGTCATGTTCTTGTTTGATTGTTGGCCGGTGGGTCGACCTATGCTTAGGACGGTTCGGGGGTGTTACAGAGGTGGTATCAGAGCATGGTTTCGTCCATGCTTCCGGAACTCATGATTTAATCGGTTTTAAATATTTATCGAGTCAAAATGAGTCACAAAAGGCATTAGGGAAACCGGTCACGTCCAGCGATAGGATTTGTGGTTTTAGGAATTTGGATTGAGATAGTGGAATCTAGAACTGTTAGGTTGCTTGGGTAGCATTGTTAGGTTGCTGGTTAGAATTGCGGTTAGGTTGCATTGTTAGTATTTGCTGGGTTAGTGGATTATTTGATTAATTGTCTACTAACTTGCATGTGAGGTGTTCTTTTGAGTTGCAGCGAGTAAGTGTGTTTGTTGATCGAAACTTTAAGGGATGAAAACCTTAAAGTGGAGGGAGTTCAAGGCCAAACCCAAACCCGAAGCGAAAGAGGAGAGACAGTTTCAGAGGGACTGGATAGTGGTATGGACTGGACAGATGGGAGTAAACAAAACTTCGTTGGGAAAGGACTTCATCAGTAGTTGGGAAGACGAAGATCGAGAAAGGATTTGAGGAATCTGGACAAGATAGTATCATGGACAATCAAGGTGTTATGGCAGAATAAGAGGAAGAGGACGACTCAGTCAAGAGATATGAAGACGATTGTGGAGACCTTGAAGAGGACACTCAAGGAACCGTGGTGGACAGAGTAAAGAGGTTATGGAAACGAGTGGAGAATGTTGTGAAGACGAGCAATTGCGCAACTAAGAATTCGAGGACGAATTCTATTAAGGGGGGGAGAATGTAGAAACCCGTTAAAAAAAAAAAAAAGAAAAGAGAGAGAGAATGGTCGAGTATCTTTGTGGTTGAGTCGCGGGCAATACAGATCGATCGGGAAATTTGAAGTACGAGAAGGTCGAAGAATGGATCGTGAGTGAAGCATGAGTTGAGATAAGCTGCTCTACCATTGTTTGAAATGTCTTAGATTGATCATACGGCAGTTTTGGAAGAATTACATTTTTGAAGCACGACGGTTTAGAAGCTCGACGTTTTGGAAGATTGACGTTTCTTCATCGCGAAGTTTTCTCGGAATATCTTCGTATCAGTAAAATATTATTCTGAAGACATTATAAGTCGGAAGCAGGACGGGAATTAAGCAGGACGGGAAGCAAGCACGACGGGAAGCAAGCACGATGGGATTGAAGCACGACAGGAAAACCCGAAGTTGGGCGAAAACCCTAATTTCGGTATTACGAAATTCTTTGAGGAAGCCGGAGGCTCGGGAAATATTTTTAAGGGATATCAGACATCATCTGTATTTTATTAAAAATATTCAGAGAATCAGAATGGGAGCGGAAAAATATTCGGGATTGATCGCGGGTCAGAAATTCACAAGAAGGGTCTAAATCGCGCAAAGGAACCGAGAAGCTCGAGGTGGCTTGATCTAAGGGATATGAACGTGGTGGCAACTGTCTAACCAGCTGAGTGTCAAGAGAAGCTCGAGGTGTCGCCGTGCATGGAAGCTGCACATGCATCTTGACATGTTAATACGTCCCTAGATTGCTTCTCTGGATAGTATGGGATAGATCCTTGCTAGAACGAATCAAAGACTCAAGTTCTACAAGGTTGTGGATCGATTGGTGACACAAGAGGCTGCGGAAAGGCTCCTTGATACTCCTAAGTGACTAGATCGGATATGACACACCGAGATAGACACTCTTGGGTTGCTGGATACTACACACCAACAAGAACACTCAACAACTCGCGAACAAGCAGTAGAGAGAACAAAGAAAGGTTTTTGATAAAAGATAATTGATTGATAAGAAGGGTTTCAAAGTACACTTATATAGAAGAAGTTGGAACAGGCTCCAAGCTTCTCGAAAACTAACAAGAGAGTAAAGGCACGCGGCTCTCTTGGAAATAGAAACAAATGACAAGTTTGAAAATAAAACATGAAATGAAAGACTTATTATAACATAAGGTTGATCCGGGATAAGGTTGGATCGAGATCATCAACTAAGAGATTTGAGAAGAAATCTATGGCCTCGTTAAAAACCTATCTTTGGAAAACCCATTGGGACAAAACCAAAGATAGGGAAAAAGAGCACACATAGATTGCTTGCTTAGTTGATGATCAGCTTGATGGTGAAGTAGCTTGAATGGTGATAAGTGTGTCTTGGTTGATCAAGCTTCTACCAAGACATTCCTCTTGCTTCCATGACATCTTAACCAATCCTCCAATAACTTGCGTGAGCTTCCTTGATCTTGATCGAGTCATAGGTCCTTTAGGCAAGGCTAGAACATCTCCATTAGTTGGCTTATCCAGATCCTCATCATCTCCATTAGCTAGTTGGTCCATGATCACATCATCCCCTCCCTCTTGAAAAGGATTTGTCCTCAAATCTGGCTCATCTGCAACAAAAGGGATCAAGTCAGTAACATTGAAGCTATCACTTATGTCGTACTTACCTTGCAGATCAAGTTTGTAGGCATTGTCATTGATCCTCTTGGTGACTTCAAAAGGGCCATCAATCCTCGGCATTAGTTTAGACTTCCTCTCTTTTGGAAACCTCTCTTTCCTCAAGTGAACCCATACTTGATCTCCAACTTCAAAGATCATCTCACGCCTTCCCTTGTTAGCTTGTTTGGCGTATTGCTTAGTTTTCTCTTCAAGATTGCGCTTAGCTTGCTCATGAATCTGCTGAACCATCTCAGCTTTCTTTTTCCCATCCATACTAACCCTTTCACACTCAGGTAAAGGTATTAGATCCAAAGGTGAGATGGGATTGAACCCATAAACAATTTCAAACGGAGAAAACTTAGAAGCAGAATGCATAGCATGATTGTATGCAAATTCACAATGAGGTAAGTAATCTTCCCATGATTTCAAGTTCTTTTTGATGAATGCACGCAGGAGAGTACCTAAGGTTCTATTAACTACTTCAGTCTGCCCATCAGTTTGTGGATGACAAGTAGTAGAAAACAATAGCTTAGTTCCTAGTTTAGACCACAATGTTTTCCAAAAGTAGCTAAGGAATTTAGTATCTCTATCTGAAACTATAGTCCTAGGCATTCCATGCAAACGTACCACTTCTTTAAAGAACAAATTAGCTACATGTAATGCATCATCAGTCTTATTGCAAGCTATGAAATGTGCCATTTTAGAGAATCTATCAACAACCACAAAGATAGAATCCTTTCCAGTCCTAGTTCTAGGCAAACCCATAACAAAATCCATAGATATATCATTCCAAGGATGAGTAGGAATAGGCAAAGGAGTATACAAACCGTGAGGTTGAACTTTAGACTTTGCAAGCTTGCAAGTTGTGCACCTTCCACAGATTCTCTCCACATCTCTTTTCATATGCGGCCAATAGAAGTGATCCTGCAAAACTTTAAGGGTTTTTGCTATACCAAAATGACCCATCAAGCTTCCTCCATGGGATTCTCTGACAAATAGATCTCTCAAAGAGCAATTAGGCACACATAAACGATTGTCATAGAATAAGAATCCATCATGCCTAAAATAATGTCCTGAAGCATACTTAGCACATGATTTATAAGCTTCTTGAAAGTCAGGATCAGATTCATACATTTCTTTAATCTGCTCAAAGCCTAGCAACTTAGCATCAAGAGTAGTTAAGAGGACATACCTTCGGGATAGTGCATCAGCAACTATATTCTCCTTACCTTGTTTGTATTTGATCACATACGGAAGGTTTCAATGAATTCTACCCATCTAGCATGTCTCTTGCTGAGCTTACTTTGTCCTTTGAGATACTTGAGAGATTCATGGTCGGTGTGAATGACAAACTCCTTTGGCCAGAGATAATGCTGCCAAGTCTGTAGAGCTCTCACCAAGGCGTAGAGTTCTTTGTCATAAGTGGCATAGTTGAGAGTAGCTCCACTGAGTTTCTCACTGAAGTAAGCAATAGGTCTTTTATCCTGCATCAACACAGCACCAATTCCAATTCCTGAGGCATCACATTCTATTTCAAATGTTTTAGAAAAATCAGGAAGTATGAGAAGAGGAGATTGAGTAAGCTTCTCTTTAAGGAGTTGGAATGCGGCTTCTTGAGCTTCTCCCCACTTGAATCCTACATCCTTCTTGATTATCTCAGTTAGGGGAGCTGCTAGAGTGCTGAAATCCTTCACAAAGCGCCTATAGAAACCTGCCAGTCCATGAAAACTCCTTACTTCTCCCACTGTAGTTGGACTCGGCCACTCTTGTATTGCTTTGATCTTTTCCTGATCCACCTTTACACCATCTGCACTTACAACAAAACCTAGAAAGACCAAGTTATCTGTGCAAAAAGTGCACTTCTTTAGATTGGCATATAGCTTTTCCTTTCTCAAAACATCCAAAACAGCCCTAAGATGTTCTATATGATCTTCTAAGCATTTGCTGTAAACTAAGATATCATCAAAGTACACAACAACAAAGATGCCTATGAAAGACCTAAGAATATGATTCATCAATCTCATGAATGTACTAGGCGCATTGGTTAATCCAAATGGCATAACTAACCATTCATACAAGCCATGTTTAGTTTTAAACGCAGTTTTCCACTCATCTCCTTCTTTCATCCTAATCTGATGATATCCACTTTTCAAATCTATCTTAGAAAAGATGCAAGAACCATGTAATTCATCAAGCATATCATCTAATCTAGGAATAGGGTGGCGATACTTCACTGTTATGTTGTTGATTGCTCTACAATCAACACACATGCGCCAGCTCCCATCTTTCTTTGGCACAAGGAGCACTGGAACTGCACAAGGACTCAAACTCTCTCGGATATGACCCTTCTCCATCAGCTCCTCTACTTGTTTTTGCAGTTCTTTGGTTTCAACTGGATTGGTCCTGTATGCTGGACGGTTGGGCAGTGTAGAACCAGGTACAAAGTCTATTTGGTGCTCAATCCCACGCACTGGAGGCAATCCAATGGGGCTATCTTCTGGAAACACATCTGCATACTTCTGTAAAAGAGAAACTAGTTCACTCGGATGATCCGGTGTGTGATCAGTAACTGTTAGAAGAGTCTCTTTAAACATAAGCAAGATAATAGAATTTTGAGAGTAGAGAATTCTTTTGATATCTCCCTGTTTGGCATAGAGGCTGTGATGCTTGTCATGATCAGGTTTGAGATCAATCTCTTTGCTTTCTTTTTCTGAAGCTGGATTTGATCTTCATGAACCTCTTTAGGAGACAAAGGCACCAGCACAGTCTTCTTTCCGTTGAATTCAAAAGAGTGTTTGTTGGTGAAGCCATCATGATTCACACGTCTATCATACTGCCAGGGTCTTCCAAGGAGTATATGACTGGCTTCCATTGGCAACACATCACACAAGACTTCATCTTCATATCTACCAATGGCTATAGGAACCAGTACTTGAGTAGAAACTTTCATCTCGCCCTCCTCATTGAGCCACTGCAATCTGTAGGGTCTTGGGTGTTTCTGAATTTTCAAACCCAATTTCTTCACCATAGTCTCACTAGCTACATTGACACAACTTCCTCCATCAATAATGAGACTGCACACCTTTCCCTGAACCATACACCTTGTGTAGAATAGATTCTCTCGCTGCTCAAGCTCTCCATTCTTGGCTTGCAAGTTCAAGAGCCTTCTTGTCACCAACAATCTTCCTTTCACGGGTTCTACTTCACTTTCTTCTTCAGACTTCTCATGATCAGAACCAAACTTCTCTTCTTCTGATTCATACTCTCCATTCTCAAGAAGAATCATAACCTTTTTGTTGGTGCACTCATTAGCATAATGCCCACGCCCTTGACATTTGAAGCACTTAACATCTCTAGTTCTTGAACTAGTAATTTCAGCTTTGCCTTTGTCTTTGCTGTATATGCTGCTCGGCTTAGTCTCTTCTTTCTGCTGAGGCTTGCTATCCTTCAGATAGGATGTTTTCTCTTCTTTAGAGTGGTGGAACTTAGACGATCCATAGCTGCGTGAGTTACCCTTCCTCTTGAGCTGCTGCTCCACTAGAATAGCTTTGTGCAACATCTCTTCTATTTCCACATAGTGTTGCATCTCCACATTGTCTTGTATCTCACGGTTAAGTCCTCCAAGAAACCTTGCCATAGTAGCTTCTCTATCCTCCAAGATACTAGCTCTTAACATCAGCAACTCCATGTCTTGATAGTATTCTTCAACAGTTCGTGTTCCTTGGGTAAGTCTTCGCAGCTTTTGATGTAGGTCGCGGTGATAATGGCTTGGAACAAACCGTTTGCGCATGAGTGACTTCATCTCGTGCCATGAATCAACCGGATTCTCTTGGTTAAGCCGTCTAGTAGTTACAAGTTGATCCCACCAACTCAACGCATAATCATAGAATTCAGTTGCTGCAATCTTGATCCTTTGGGCATTGGAGTAGTGTTGGCAATTGAAGACAAGCTCGATCTTCTTTTCCCATTCCAAGTAGGCATCTGGATCCACCTTGCCATGGAAGGGTGGAATCTTAAGCTTAAGTCCTGAAAGCTTGTCTTTGCGTGACCCCCTTCCATCATGTTCACGCCTTGATCTTCCTCTGCTCAGTTCAGAAGAAGAACTACTGCGCTCAGTTGGGTTGTGCTCAGTTCTATTGCGCGAGTAGTAGTTGTCGGTCTCTTGTGAACCCGCATGCTCTTGCCGTACTGGAGTAGGCCGGTTTCTTCTAGACTCATTGCTATGTCCCTGGCCAGTAGCTTGCCTCAACTCTTGTCTCATCTCCTCACGTAATTCCTTCATGCTAGCCTTGAGCATATCAGCCATAGTAGAGATCATGGTCTGATTCATTTGCTCGGTCATTTGATCTCTCAGCATCTTGTTCTTCCTTACTAGCTCGGCTTCTTCTTCTGATTCTTTCCCCATTGGTACCTAGAATCAACAACAAACTCAACCAGTAAATAATTCCAATAAACTGATCGTAATCAGTAGATGATCAAGAGATTTTAAACTGAAAATAACTGGCGGTAAAAGAAAACTTGATTATCAAGCAAAGAGGATTCAAATCGACAACTTGAAAATCACAATAGAAACGCGATCAGGGTAGGTTTGTTAATCAGATTTCGACGACACACAAGTAGATCTAGTTGTTATAGGTGATTTAAAACAGATCACACGATCAATTAGATTCAAACAAAAAATCAAATGAGAATATGAATCGATAACAATCGGATCTAAAAGCGTGAAACCTAGATCTATCAATTCAAAACTCTTAACAGTTTAATCGTCACAAAATGATTAGATCACTCAATCAAACAACCACGGATTACAGATCAATCAATGGATATTGCGAATCAAAGAACAGATCAGTTGAAACAAAACGGATCGATCTAAAACTGATCAAGAAGATGAACAGGTTAAATCGAAACAAAAGAGAAACGAGTACTTCCCTAACCAGAGATGCTCTGATACCACATAATACGTCCCTAGATTGCTTCTCTGGATAGTATGGGATAGATCCTTGCTAGAACGAATCAAAGACTCAAGTTCTACAAGGTTGTGGATCGATTGGTGACACAAGAGGCTGCGGAAAGGCTCCTTGATACTCCTAAGTGACTAGATCGGATATGACACACCGAGATAGACACTCTTGGGTTGCTGGATACTACACACCAACAAGAACACTCAACAACTCGCGAACAAGCAGTAGAGAGAACAAAGAAAGGTTTTTGATAAAAGATAATTGATTGATAAGAAGGGTTTCAAAGTACACTTATATAGAAGAAGTTGGAACAGGCTCCAAGCTTCTCGAAAACTATCAAGAGAGTAAAGGCACACGGCTCTCTTGGAAATAGAAACAAATGACAAGTTTGAAAATAAAACATGAAATGAAAGACTTATTATAACATAAGGTTGATCCGGGATAAGGTTGGATCGAGATCATCAACTAAGAGATTTGAGAAGCAAATCTATGGCCTCGTTAAAAACCTATCTTTGGAAAACCCATTGGGACAAAACCAAAGATAGGGAAAAAGAGCACACATAGATTGCTTGCTTAGTTGATGATCAGCTTGATGGTGAAGTAGCTTGAATGGTGATAAGTGTGTCTTGGTTGATCAAGCTTCTACCAAGACATTCCTCTTGCTTCCATGACATCTTAACCAATCCTCCAATAACTTGTGTGAGCTTCCTTGATCTTGATCGAGTCATAGGTCCTTTAGGCAAGGCTATAACATCTCCATTAGTTGGCTTATCCAGATCCTCATCATCTCCATTAGCTAGTTGGTCCATGATCACATCACATGTAGAAGCACGAGGTGGATTGGCCAAGCACGAGATGTCGCGACGCATGCAACCGAAGCATGCTGATCGACATGTGTGAGGATGTGTGGCGCCTTGCATGAGCTCCAGTCATGCAGCCTGACATCTGGGAGGAGTGGTGGCGTCCTGCATGTGTCCTGGACATGCAGCCAGCCATGTGGAGCACGAGGTGTCGCCGTGCATGCGTCCGGAACCATGCGGAGCGACACACGGGCTGCCACCAACCTGAAGCTGATTGGCTGGTGTCTCCTATAAATACCCCACGACCCCAGCTCATTTCTTCACATCCAGACCTGTCCAAACCAAGTTAAAAACATGAGAGAAAGGTAGAAAAAGAAAGCAAGTGATTCCGAGCTATATCGAGAGTTTTAGAGAGTTTTCGAGGTCAGTTCTCTACTGATTTCGAGTCAGCACCTTGGGAAGGTTCTGTCCAACTGAAGGTCAATCAAGTGAAGATCAGATCAGATGGGAGTCAAGTCAACGGAACTATAGAGAGAGAGAGAGAGAAAGGAAGTGATCGATTCTAGAGTATTGTCGATTCTGAAGACCGATACTCCACTGAGAAGGCCAGTTCCGTCCAATCGGCGATTCTCTACGATTGTGACGCGGAAGCTCTGTCCAATTCAATTCGTCCAAGCCAGTCATATTCTATGATGGTCTAGTGGAGGTGCAGCCCAGAGTTAGTTCAGAACCACGGGTTCAGATCAGTCGAAGTTCTGCTCGATACTCGCGGGAAGTCCGAAGAACTGTCCAGAAGCTAGAGGAGGTTCTGTCCGAGTCCATATCAGCCTGTCGAGTCCTGTCAACTTCTTCATGGTGAAGCCAAGGTTGTGTCCAAGACAAGATCAGTCCATTCCAGTCCAGTCAAGGCGTCCATTGGGTTTTGGCCAAGTCTTCTCCGATCAACCAGCTGCTTCTCGCCTAGAACACTGTGAGTTGGTTTGTTTGAATTCCACTTGGAATTTAGGGTAGATCGAGTTTGCATATAGAGTAGAATGATCACGCTATTGAATGGTAGAGTCCTTAGGGTTATTTTATTTATGGAACCGGACTCAGTTTAGCAAGGGCTAAGCTGAGATGAATGGAATTAAGACTGAGTTAATAACCTGACTAGGACTAGGGCTAGGATGCATCATGTTTTCTATTATTGCGTGTTGATATTATTGAGTGCAGGTTCCCGTTATCTTTAAAGATAGTTTCTCAGCGGGAGGCTGGACTATCTGGGTAACGGTTTGATTGTGTTGTTTAGTATTGATATTATTGTTTAGTAGTTAGTACTAATTGTCTTAGGCCATATAGGCCGGACTACTGGTACTATTGGTTGTGTTGTAGAGTCGAGTGTCTAGTTTGGATCTGGAACTTTGGCTTTAGGTTAGGTTCTAGATTGAGTTTGTTTTGTTGTGAGTGTGCCGACAGTATGTGCGTGACCCGCCCATACTAGGCATGTGTAGGGGTGATTAGTGTTTCCTCGGCCTCGTACCCAGCGGGTTCAAGGAAACCCCTTATTCGCTGGATCGGGAAGACTCAGACGAACGGTGTCATGTACTATGGCTGAGTATTACACGACGGTGTAATGTGGCAGTGACCCGAAGGACTGTGGGCTGTCGCGCGGTGACCCGAAGGACTGTGGGCCGCGGTCGGTTGAAAGTTCCTTCTTCTGGCCTTTGTGGTAGGAAGATAGGATATTGCCGATAGGGAGGAGGAACACGAAGTCACCAGGGCCCAGGTTAGAGTGTTGTGTTAGTGTGTCGTAGAGGGTTATGGAACCCTCGAGTTAGCGTAGCACCGATAACGGTGCTACGAGTTAGATCGAGTCGTAGATACTCATAGTTATTATTGTGAT
>NW_026014798.1:202500-207500 GCF_020379485.1 Brassica napus | reverse complement strand
GACTCCATCACGACTGCGGTACATGGAGCTGGGCAGTTCGGTGAAGTCTAAAGGAGTCTCTGGCTGAAACCCATAAACAATCTCAAAAGGTGACAGGTTAGTAGTAGAGTGCCTAGCATGGTTATAAGCAAACTCAACAAAAGGCAAACAAGACAACCAATTTCTTAAATTCTTACCGACCGTAGCTCTCAACAGTTGAGAAAGCGTACGGTTTACTACCTCAGTCTGGCCGTCGGTCTGGGGATGGCACGTGGTCGAGAATAGTAGCTTTGTTCCGAACTTACCCCATAGTGTCCTCCAGAAATGGCTGAGGAACTTGGTATCACGGTCAGACACAATGGTTCGAGGAACACCATGTAGTCGGACCACTTCTTTGAAGAATAGGTCGGCGGTCTGAGTGGCATCATTAGTGGTGTTACAGGCTATGAAATGGGCCATCTTGGAGAACCTGTCTACCACTACAAAAATGGAATCCTTGTGGTTTATCTTGGGTAAACCCAGCACAAAGTCCATAGAAATGTCTACCCAAGGGTGGTTAGGAATCGGTAATGGCATTTGTAACCCGTAAGGATGTGACCTGGACTTGGTTTTGAGGCAAGTAGTGCACTTGGCGCATATGCTCTCCACATCCCTCTTCATGTTTGGCCAAAAGAAATGTTCAGTTAGGACACTCAGGGTCTTGTCCCGACCAAAGTGTCCCATGAGGCCGCCACCATGGGCCTCCCGAACCAGCAGTTCCCTCATTGCTCCTTTGGGAATGCACAGCCTCTTTCCCTTGAACAGAAACCCCTCATGCTGGTAGTATGGCCCAAAAGCCCCCTTCTCAGTGTTCCTGAAAACTTCATTAAAATCAAGATCAGTGGCATAAGATTCTTTAATATGTTCGAAACCCATGATCTTGGCCTCCATGGTCACAATGAGAGTGTGTCTCCGGGACAGTGCATCGGCCACCACATTGTCCTTGCCCTTCTTGTACTTGATCACATAGGGAAAGGTCTCCACGAACTCGAGCCATCTGGCGTGCCTCTTCTTGAGTGTGGTCTGTCCCCTCAAGTGCTTAAGTGTCTCATGATCTGTATGGATAACAAATTCCTTAGATAAAAGGTAATGCTGCCAAGTTTCAAGGGACCTTACTAGAGCGTATAGCTCTTTGTCATAGGTTGGGTAGTTGAGGCCAGCTCCACTCAGTTTTTCACTAAAGAATGCCACTGGTCGGCCCCCTTGAGTGAGGACAGCTCCAATGCCTGTACCTGATGCATCACACTCAATCTCAAAAGTTTTATTAAAATCAGGGAGTGTAAGAACGGGTGCATGAGTTAAACTATATTTAAGCTTGTTGAAGGACTCCTCTTGGGCAGGGCCCCAAACAAAGGATACATTCTTCTTGATCACTGAGGTCATGGGTGCAGCAATGGTGCTGAAGTCCTTGACAAACCGCCTATAGAAGCTGGCTAGGCCATGGAAGCTTCGGACTTGCCCAATAGTGGTCGGTGTGGGCCAGTCTTGGATGGCCTTGATCTTCTCCTCATCGACCTTCAAACCCTGTGAACTCACAACAAAGCCTAAAAATATTAACTGGTCAGTGCAAAATACACACTTCTTGAGATTGGCAAAGAGTCCTTCCTGCCTGAGAGCCTTCAAAACCTGTTCTACATGACTAATGTGATCGGATAAGCACTGACTATAGATCAATATGTCATCGAAATAGACAACCACAAATTTACCAATGTAAGGCCTTAGAACCTCGTTCATAAGCCTCATGAAGGTACTAGGGGCGTTGGTAAGACCAAAGGGCATCACCAGCCACTCATACAAGCCTTGCTTGGTCTTGAAAGCAGTCTTCCACTCGTCTCCCTCCTTCATACGAACTTGGTGATAGCCACTCCTAAGATCAATCTTGGAAAACACGGTGGAACCACTCAGTTCATCTAACATATCATCAAGTCTAGGAATGGGGTACCGATATTTTATGGTGATGTTGTTGATGGCTCGGCAATCAACACACATACGCCATGTTCCATCCTTCTTAGGCACCAATAGGACGGGTACTGCACATGGGCTGAGACTCTCTCGAATGTACCCCTTGTCCATGAGGTCTTGGACCTGTCTCTCCAGCTCCTTAGCCTCCTCCGGATTGACTCGGTATGCGGCTCGGTTTGGAAGTGGGGCGCCTGGCACAAAGTCTATCTGATGTTCGATGCCTCGGAGGGGTGGTAAGCCGGCTGGTATCTCTTCAGGGAACACGTCCTTGTACTGGTCCATTAGTCCTTGCATCTCAGCGGGACAATCTGGTGCCTCAAAACCTGCAAAACAACCTTCCTTGAAAACCATTAGTAGCACCAGTGTGTCTTGCTGCAATGATTTAATCAATTTACTAGAAGAGATGTAAAGGTTAGTTTTACTAAACAATCCAGACTGATCCATGGCCCTCTGCATTTCGTACACCTCTTGTGGACTGAGAGGAGCCAGGCTGTGCTTCTTGTTGTTGTGGGTAAAGCTGTAGATGTTAGTCCTCCCATGGTGAATAGTCTCCTTGTCAAACTGCCAAGGCCTCCCTAACAGTAGATGTCCGGCTTGCATAGGAACCACATCACACTTCACCTGGTCCTGGTACTTACCAATACAAAAGGAAACAACAACTTGCTCCGAGATTTTAAGCTCTGTCTCATCATTGAGCCACTTGAGCTTGTATGGCCTGGGGTGTGGCAATTTTGCTAGTCCTAACCTTTCAACAAGGTACCTGCTGGCCACGTTAGTGCAAGAGCCACCATCAATAATTAGACTACATACCTTGCCTTCCACGCTACATCTAGTATGGAAGATGTTCTCTCGTTGGACGGTTTCTGGATCAAAGAGAGCACTGAGAGCTCGTCTGACCACCAGTAGCTCACCAGTTTCAGCATAGTCCACTATCTCGTCTCCTGAGTCAGCCATCTCTACATCGGCCTCATCTTGGGACTCATACTCGCCGTCTGCCTTAAGGATCATGACACGCTTGTTCGGACAGTCCCGGGCGTAGTGCCCCTTCCCCTGACATTTGAAACAAGTAATATCACGAGTTCTTTGAGCTTGTGTTTGTCCCTTACCTGGTTCGGATGAACCTGGTTTGGACTGGTCGGTTTGGCTCTTCTTGAACCGGTTTTCCACTTCAATGGATTTGTTCTTCTCAGCCCCCTTGGACCCGGTTGAAGCCCATGGCGTCTTGTTCCTGGCACTAGAGGCGTTCTTCCTTTTAATGTGCTGCTCGGCCTGAATGGCATAATGGAGGAGATCATTGAAGTTGACGTAGGTCTGCCTCTCCACCTTGCGAGCGATGCGGTCTTGAAGGCCTTCCAAGAACTGAGCCATCATAACCTCTTCGGTCTCGCGCGTCCTGAGCTTGTTCTTGAGAGCCTCAAACTCCTCAAAGTACTCCTCTACGGACCTAGTACCCTGAGACAACTTGCGAAAACGTTTTAGTAAGTCCCGCTGATAGTATGAGGGAATATACCTTGCACGGAGCTTAGCTCGCATCTCATCCCAAGTCTCAATCCTATAGACCCTGCCGACCTCGGCTACTTCCCTGTCCCACCAGGTTAGGGCATTGTCCGTCAGTTGGGCTGCGGCTAAGGCGATCTTCTTGGCCTCGGTATAGCGGTAGTACTCAAAGATGTACTCCATGCGCCTCTCCCATTCAATGTAGGCGTCCGGGTCAACCTTTCCAGCAAAGGTTGGGGGAGTAAGTTTGAGATCCTTGCCTCCTTGCCAAGCTACTTCATCGTCTCGGAATCTTCTTCGGACCGGGCTTGCATCGCCTTGGACCCGATACTCCCGTCGGTTCCCACGTCCGGCTCGTTCACGCCGCGGCTCTTCTGGTTCGGTACGGTCAGTGTCCGAGTTGTCCTCACTGGATTGGGACTGTTGTTCCTCTGGAACGGGTTGGTTTCTCCTCCTTGGCCGTGGTACATTAGCTCGGTCCCTCCCTGCTATATGAGCCAGCTGCTCAGTCACAGTAGCCAGTGCGGCTTGGAGTTCAGCATGGTTAGCCATCAGCTGAGCATTGATCTCGGCTTGTGTAGGTGCTCCATTTAGGTCTCCCATGTCTCCTGCGACAAGAGAGGAAGAAGAAAGAGTGATCTGCAAGGATCAAAGAGAAAGGGAAATATATGCAATGATCAATGAATGTAAAACTTCCTTTTTTTTTTTTTAAAGTTAAGTTTCGAAAATTAAAAAAAATGGAAAGAACAATATTTCTTTTTTTTTTTTTAAATGGAAAGAACTTGAAGTGCAAGCCAAGAAAATTAAATGCAATTAAATGGAAAATCTGATCAAAAAGGAAAGTGAAAATCGATTGATGCCAAAAACATATTACTTGAATGAAAGATGCATAAAATCGGATCAAAAGATATGCAGAAAAAGAAAACAAGTTGAACTCGCCAAGAACAGCAAGAACAAAAATTTTGAAAGACAAGATGATGAACCAAATAACAAAAGTAGCAAGGATAGGATACAACCGAAGGTGTAGGAGCTTTGAGCTCTGATACCAAAATGATACAGGCCGGGAAACAGTCTGCACGGACGGACAGTCTGAGGTTCGGGAACTCGGACTGGACAGGACGGACGGACGGCTATGGGACGGCTAGACGGTCGCGATGGGCTGGGAGTTGGCCGATCTAGTTCCTGAAACAAAAAGGATGCTATTTTTATGAGTTTTTATAAATCAAAATAAGGGACAGGAAGAAAAACAATATGATCAATGAAGAACAGAAGCAAATAGGACTTTTTATGAGTTTTTATAATGAATGGAAAAAGCTAGAACTATATGATGAAAGATAAAACAAAACAAAGAAAGATAGAAGTATGGGGGATGGATCCTTGTTGCTGGATGTGTATCTCTCTCAACAAGAACAGTGGATGGAGGTGGATAGCTATGGGATTTGGCTTGCTGGATGTGTATCACTCTCAAGGCAAATCGGTGGATGGAATGGAGGTGAAGAATCGCCACAAGCTTGGTGGTTTGA
>NW_026014798.1:192500-197500 GCF_020379485.1 Brassica napus | reverse complement strand
GCCAGTAATATTCTCCTACAATAAAGTGGAGGTGCTGTACAAGATTAGTTCAGTTCCATGGGTTCAGATCAGTCGAAGTTCTGCTCGATACTCCGCCGGGAAGTCCGAAGAACTGTCCAGAAGCTAGAGGAGGTTCTGTCCGAGTCCAGATCACCCTGTCGAGGCCTGTCAACTTCTTCATGGTGAAGCCAAGGTTGTGTCCAAGACAAGATCAGTCCATTCCAGTCCAGTCAAGGCGTCCATTGGGTTTTGGCCAAGTCTTCTCCGATCAACCAGCTGCTTCTCGCCTAGAACACTGTGAGTTGGTTTGTTTGAATTCCACTTGGAATTTAGGGTAGATCGAGTCTGCATATAGATTAGAATGATCACGTTATTGAATGGTAGAGTCCTTAGGGTTATTTTATTTATGGAACCGGACTCAGTTTAGCAAGGGCTAAGCTGAGATGAATGGAATTAAGACTGAGTTAATAACCTGACTAGGACTAGGGCTAGGATGCATCATGTTTTCTATTCTTGCGTGTTGATATGGTTGAGTGCAGGTTCCCGTTATCTTTAAGGATAGTTTCATAGCAGGAGGCTGGACTATCTGGATAACGGTTTGATTTATTTGTTTAGTATTGATATTATTGTTTAGTTATTAGTACTAAGGGTCTTAGGCCATATAGGCCGGACTACTGGTACTATGGTTAGTCTTGTGGAGTCGAGTGTCTAGTTAGGATCTGGAACTTTATCTTTAGGTTAGGTTCTAGATTGAGTTTGTGTTGTGTGAGTGTGCCGACAGTATGTGCGTAACCCGCCCATACTAGGCTTGTGTAGGGGTGATTAGTGTTTCCTCGGCCTCGTACCCAGCGGGTTCAAGGAAACCCCTTATTCGCTGGATCGGGAAGACTCAGAGAGACGGGATCATGGCCTAGGGCTGAGTTATTACACGACGGTGTAATGTGGCAGTGACCCGAAGGACTGTGGGCTGTCGCGCGGTGACCCGAAGGACTGTGGGCCGCGGTCGGTTGAAAGTTCCTTCTTCTGGCCTTTGTGGTAGGGAGATAGGATATTGCCGATAGAGAGGAGGAACACGAAGTCACCAGGGCCCAGGTTAGAGTGTCGTAGAGGGTTATGGAACCCTTGAGTTAGTGTAGCACCGATATACGGTGTTACAAGTTAGATCGAGTCGTAGTTACTCATAGTCTTATTATTGTGATTGTGTTTGTGGTTGATTGATTTGCTTGCAGGTTCTGACATTAAGTCCTAAGTCTGGCTTAGGTACCGGATTAGGCTTGGTGTGTATTTGTTATTGTAGGCCTGACGTTGGCCTGTATGTGTTTGAGGGATTGCTTGTGAAGGGTGGTGGATATTAAAGCTATGCGGTATCATTGGTTGGCCGATCATGTTCTTGTTTGATTGTTGGTCGATCGACTAGTGATACTTGTATAGTCTAAGTGTCTAACACTACATGAGTACTGAACTCAGGCGTATATATGGTTAACTAGGGATTGGTTGTTGACTTGTTTTTATGCAGGTTCCCGTTACTTGAAGCTAGATCATGGCAGGAGGCCAAGTCTAACTTAGTAACGGTTTGCTTAGCCTTAGCTTTTATTGCATGCTAGGGCTAGATTGATTGTTATTTTGGGTTGTCCGGGTTAGAGTCTAGGTTGCGGGTAGAGGCCGCCAGCTCACTGAGTAACATTAGGTTACTCATCCAACTCCGTTGTCCTTTTTGCAGGTCGCTTTAGGTAAGGATGATCGGATAGCTTGGTGCTGGACGTTAGGACCGCCGGTGTAGATTTTCATGCCTTTTGTAAACGGTATTGTGGATTTGTGTTTAGTTGACTCGATTTGGCATTAGGCCGGGACCGGTCTCGAATTATATCAATGTATGGATATTTCTCGAATCAATAAAGTAATTGTTTTATATGCGCTTCATGAGTACTCTGATATTTGACTAGTCCGGTCTAACACAACGTTAGGTCGAGGTACGGGTTGAAAAGCCTTAGGCCTTGATCTAACGGAAAACGCTAACTCTAGGTACGGGTTGCAAAGCCTTATGCCTTGACGCAGCGGGACGAGTTAGTGGATGAACTGGTCTAGGTCGTGGAGTAAAGTTTGTGACTCTGACCGGATTGTCCCTAGCCCGTCACGTAGCGCTTCCGGACCATGGTGTTGGGTTGGACGGTCAGTCATGTTCTTGTTTGATTGTTGGCTGGCCGGTTGGCCTTTCATCTCCAACCCTTGGTGTGGGTCGTCCGTCGGTCATGTTCTTGTTTGATTGTTGGCCGGTGGGTCGACCTATGCTTAGGACGGTTCGGGGGTGTTACAGAGGTGGTATCAGAGCATGGTTTCGTCCATGCTTCCGGAACTCATGATTTAATCGGTTTTAAATATTTATCGAGTCAAAAAGAGTCACAAAAGGCATTAGGGAAACCGGTCACGTCCAGCGATAGGATTTGTGGTTTTAGGAATTAGGATTGAGATAGTGGAATCTAGAACTGTTAGGTTGCTGGTTAGAATTGCGGTTAGGTTGCATTGTTAGTATTTGCTGGGTTAGTGGATTATTTGATTAATTGTCTACTAACTTGCATGTGAGGTGTTCTTTTGAGTTGCAGCGAGTAAGTGTGTTTGTTGATCGGAACTTTAAGGGATGAAAACCTTGGAGGGAGTTCAAGGCCAAACCCAAACCCGAAGCGAAAGAGGAGAGACAGATTCAGAGAGACTGGACAGTGGTATGGACTGGACAGATGGGAGGAAACAAGACTTCATTGGGGAAGGACTTCATCAGTAGTTTGGAAGACGAAGATCGAGAAAGGTTTGAGGAATCTGGACAAGATAGTATCATGGGCAATGAGGGTGTTAGGGCAGAGTAAAAGAAAGAGGATGGCTCAGTGATCATTCCAGTGATGAGATATGAAGACGATTGTGGAGGCCTTGAAGAAGACACTCAAGGAACTGTGGTGCACAGCGTAAAGAGGTTATGGAGACGAGGGGAGAATGTTGTGAAGACGAGCAATTGCGCAACTAAGAATTCGAGGACGAATTCTATTAAGGGGGGGAGAATGTAGAAACCCGTTAAAAAAAAAAAAAGAAAAGAAAAGAGAGAGAGAATGGTTGAGTATCTTTGTGGTTGAGTCGCGGGCAATACAGATCGATCGGGAAATTTGAAGTACGAGAAGGTCGAAGAATGGATCGTGAGTAAAGCATGAGTTGAGATAAGCTGCTCTACCATTGTTAGAAATGTCTTAGATTGACCAGACGGCAGTTTTGGAAGAATCACATTTTTTGAAGCACGACGGTTTAGAAGCTCGACGTTTTTGAAGATTGACGTTTCTTCATCGCGAAGTTTTCTCGAAATATCTTCGTATCAATAAAATATTATTCTGAAGACATTATAAGTCGGAAGCAGGACGGGAATTAAGCAGGACGGGAAGCAAGCACGACGGGATTGAAGCACGACGGGAAAACCCGAAGTTGGGCGAAAACCCTAATTTTGGTATTACGAAATTCTTTGAGGAAGCCGAAGGATCGGGAAATATTTACCGCCAAGGTCAGACTTCAGATTGGAGTTTATTAAAAATATTAAACTCATCTGAATGGGAGAAGAAAAATATTCGGGATTAATCGCCGGTCAGAAATTTACCGGAAGGACCGAAATCAGGCCAATGGACCGAGAAGCTCGAAGTGGCTTGTTGCATGGGTTCAGAACGTGGTGTCAACTGTCCAGCAAGATGAGTGTCTACAGAAGCTCGAGGTGTCGCCGTGCATGGAAGCTGCACATGCAGCTTGACATGTAGGAGCACGAGGTGGATTAGCCAAGCACGAGATGTCGCGACGCATGCAACCGAAGCATGCTGATCGACATGTGTGTGATGCTGTGGCGCCTTGCATGAGCTCCAGTCATGCAGCCTGACATCTGGGAGGAGTGGTGGCGTCCTGCATGTGTCCTGGACATGCAGCCAGCCATGTGGAGCACGAGGTGTCGCCGTGCATGCGTCCGGAGCCATGCGGAGCGACACACGGGCTGCCACCAACCTGAAGCTGATTGGCTGGTGTCTCCTATAAATACCCCACGACCCCAGCTCATTTCTTCACATCCAGACCTGTCCAAACCAAGTTAAAACCTTGAGAGAAAAGTAGAAAAAGAAAGCAAGTGATTCCGAGCTATTTCGAGAGTTTTAGAGAGTTTTCGAGATCAGTTCTCTATTGATTTCGAGTCATCGCCTTGAGAAGGTTCTGTCCAACTGAAGGTCAATCAAGTGAAGATCAGATCAGATGGGAGTCAAGTCAACGTGGCTATAGAGAGAGAGAGAGAGAGAGAGAGAAAGGAAGTGATCGATTCTAGAGTATGGTCGATTCTGAAGACCGATACTCCACCGAGAAGGCCAGTTCCGTCCAATCGGCGATTCTTTACGATTGTGACGCGGAAGCTCTGTCAAATTCAATCCGTCCAAGCCAGTAATATTCTCCTACAATAAAGTGGAGGTGCTGTACAAGATTAGTTCAGTTCCATGGGTTCAGATCAGTCGAAGTTCTGCTCGATACTCCGCCGGGAAGTCCGAAGAACTGTCCAGAAGCTAGAGGAGGTTCTGTCCGAGTCCAGATCACCCTGTCGAGGCCTGTCAACTTCTTCATGGTGAAGCCAAGGTTGTGTCCAAGACAAGATCAGTCCATTCCAGTCCAGTCAAGGCGTCCATTGGGTTTTGGCCAAGTCTTCTCCGATCAACCAGCTGCTTCTCGCCTAGAACACTGTGAGTTGGTTTGTTTGAATTCCACTTGGAATTTAGGGTAGATCGAGTCTGCATATAGATTAGAATGATCACGTTATTGAATGGTAGAGTCCTTAGGGTTATTTTATTTATGGAACCGGACTCAGTTTAGCAAGGGCTAAGCTGAGATGAATGGAATTAAGACTGAGTTAATAACCTGACTAGGACTAGGGCTAGGATGCATCATGTTTTCTATTCTTGCGTGTTGATATGGTTGAGTGCAGGTTCCCGTTATCTTTAAGGATA
>NW_026014798.1:177500-180000 GCF_020379485.1 Brassica napus | reverse complement strand
TGCCGAGGATAGAGGAGGAACACTAAGTCACCAGGGCTCAGGTTAGAGTGTTGTGTTAGAGTGTCGTAGAGGGTTATGAAACCCTCGAGTTAGCGTAACACCGATATACGGTGTTACGAGTTAGATCGAGTCGTAGATACTCATAGTCTTATTATTGTGATTGTGTTTGTGGTTGATTGATTTGCTTGCAGGTTCTGACATTAAGTCCTAAGTCTGGCTTAGGTACCGGATTAGGCTTGGTGTGTATTTGGTTATTGTAGGCCTGACGTTGGCCTGTATGTGTTTGAGGGATTGCTTGTGAAGGGTGGTGGATATTAAAGCTATGCGGTATCATTGGTTGGTCGATTATGTTCTTGTTTGATTGTTGGTCGATCGACTAGTGATACTTGTATAGTCTAAGTGTCTAACACTACATGAGTACTGAACTCAGGCGTATATATGGTTAACTAGGGATTGGTTGTTGACTTGTTTTTATGCAGGTTCCCGTTACTTGAAGCTAGATCATGGCAGGAGGCCAAGTCTAACTTAGTAACGGTTTGCTTAGCCTTAGCTTTTATTGCATGCTAGGGCTAGATTGATTGTTATTTTGGGTTGTCTGGGTTAGAGTCTAGGTTGCGGGTAGAGGCCGCCAGCTCACTGAGTAACATTAGGTTACTCATCCAACTCCGTTGTCCTTTTTGCAGGTCGCTTTAGGTAAGGATGATCGGATAGCTTGGTGCTGGACGTTAGGACCGCCGGTGTAGATTTTCATGCCTTTTGTAAACGGTATTGTGGATTTGCGTTTAGTTGACTCGATTTGGCATTAGGCCGGGACCGGTCTCGAATTATATCAATGTATGGATATTTCTCGAATCAATAAAGTAATTGTTTTATATGCGCTTCATGAGTACTCTGATATTTGACTAGTCCGGTCTAACACAACGTTAGGTCGTAGTACGGGTTGAAAAGCCTTAGGCCTCGATCTAACGGAAAACGCTAACTCTAGGTACGGGTTGCAAAGCCTTATGCCTTGATGCAGCGGGACGAGTTAGTGGATGAACTGGTCTAGGTCGTGGAGTAAAGTTTGTGACTCTGACCGGATTGTCCCTAGCCCGTCACGTAGCGCTTCCGGACCATGGTGTTGGGTTGGACGGTCAGTCATGTTCTTGTTTGATTGTTGGCTGGCCGGTTGGCCTTTCATCTCCAACCCTGGGTATTGTACGGTCGATCGGTCATGTTCTTGTTTGATTGTTGGCCGGTTGATCGACCATATGTCTAGGACGGTTCGGGGGTGTTACAGAGGTGGTATCAGAGCATGGTTTCGTCCATGCTTCCGGAACTCATGATTTAATCGGTTTTCAAATATTTTTCGAGTCAAAAAGAGTCACAAATGGCATTAGGTAAACCGGTCACGTCCAGCTTAGGATTATTGTTTTAGGAATTAGGATTGAGATAGTGGAATCTAGAACTGTTAGGTTGCTTGGGTAGAACTGCTAGGTTGCTGGTTAGAATTGCGGTTAGGTTGCATTGTTAGTATTTGCTAGGTTAGTAGATTATGTGATTAATTACTAACTTGCATGTTTAGTGTTCTTTTGAGTTGCAGCGAGTAAGTATGTTTGTTGATCGGAACTTTAAGGGATGAAACCTTAAAGTGGAGGGAGTTCGAGGCCAAACCCAAACCCGAAGCAAAGAGAGGAGAGACAGGTTCAGAGGGACTGGGCTGTGGTATGGACTGGACAGATGGGAGTAAACAAAACTTCGTTGGGAAAGGACTTCATCAGTAGTTGGGAAGACGAAGATCGAGAAAGGATTTGAGGAATCTGGACAAGATAGTATCATGGACAATCAAGGTGTTATGGCAGAATAAGAGGAAGAGGACGACTCAGTCAAGAGATATGAAGACCATTGTGGAGACCTTGAAGAGGACACTCAAGGAACCGTGGTGGACAGAGTAAAGAGGTTATGGAAACAAGTGGAGAATGTTGTGAAGACGAGCAATTGCGCAACTAAGAATTCGAGGACGAATTCTATTAAGGGGGGGGAGAATGTAGAAACCCGTTAAAAAAAAAAAAAAAAAAAAAAAAAAAGAGAGAGAGAATGGTCGAGTATCTTTGTGGTTGAGTCGCGGGCAATACAGATCGATCGGGAAATTTGAAGTACGAGAAGGTCGAAGAATGGATCGTGAGTGAAGCATGAGTTGAGATAAGCTGCTCTACCATTGTTAGAAATGTCTTAGATTGATCATACGGCAGTTTTGGAAGAATTACATTTTTGAAGCACGACGGTTTAGAAGCTCGACGTTTTGGAAGATTGACGTTTCTTCATCGCGAAGTTTTCTCGGAATATCTTCGTATCAGTAAAATATTATTCTGAAGAAATTATAAGTCGGAAGCAGGACGGGAATTAAGCAGGACGGGAAGCAAGCACGACGGGATTGAAGAACGACAGGAAAACCCGAAGTTGGGCGAAAACCCTAATTTCGGTATTACGAAATTCTTTGAGGAAGCCGGAGGCTCGGAAA
>NW_026014798.1:160000-167500 GCF_020379485.1 Brassica napus | reverse complement strand
GGGAGAGTGATGAGGAAGTGGAATCCTCGAACGCTAACCGTGATGGTGACCAGCATGAGAGAGTGGCCGATGGAACGGCTAATGTGATGTGGTCATCAGATCATCAACTGAACCGGAGGTCAACCCAAAGCCCTACTCAACCAGCCAAGGCGCAAACCAGGACATACGTGCACGAAAAATACCATATCTTTCAAACCAGGAGGGTTTAAATTACGAGGCTAATTTTTATGGATTCTACACTCAAGAAGAAGTCCAGGCCAATTGAAATTGGGCCAAAATATTCAAGGAGCAAGAAGTTATGAATTTTACAACTCAGAGGTTTCTCAGCCTATCCATCTGCGAGTATCCGACTTTAGAAGGAGATTTAAGCTCAAGTAAGGAGCTGCCTGAAGCAAAGCCCGTCATCAAATTCAAGAGAATTCTTTCAGCTTTCCAGAAAGCCAAAGATCAGGAGAAATGGACACGTAAATCAGAAGATATGTTCAATTTTCCAGAACCGGTCAAACCAGTGCTACACTCGCCTCAATTGGAAGCTAACCGGTTCAATCAGCTTCAAACCAGAAATTGGCGACCAGGAGATCATTTCAACCAATCAGGAGGTATTCCAGAAGTTCTTAGCTGCACCAGAACCCAGGAGATCAGTCGGTTCAATGGAGAATCACTTAAATCAAACCGGAGCTATTTATGGAAAGATTGGACAATCTTTCGGTTTGATCCATTCCAAGCAATTGAATGTCTGACCAGGAGAACCAGAAGCTTTGGGGTTGGAGGCGGTTAACCAGAGCCGACCTGCTTACTCGAATCCGGTTGGCTCAAGGTCAGGACGAGAACCTGAATAAGGTTGCTCAGAATGATAGGACGGAGTACCAGATCGCAAGGGATGGTACCATCCTAGTAAACGGTCGGATCAGTGTTCCTAATGATAGGAGTCTAAAGGAAGAGATTATGAGGGAGGCTCATAAGTCCAGATTCTTGGTTCATCCTGGTGCGACTAAGATGTACCAGAACCTTAAGAAATTCTATCATTGGATCCGTATGAAGGCAGATGTAGTGGAATGGGTGGCCAAGTGTTCCACTTGCCAACTCATCAAAGCAGAACATCAGGTGCCTAGTGGGTATTACAAAGCTTGCCTATTCCGGAATGGAAATGGGATCACATCACAATGGACTTTGTGACCGGGTTCCCTACCACGAGGAATAAGAAGGATGCGGTTTGGGTTGTGGTAGATCGACTAACCAAATCAGCACACTTCCTGGCTATCAAGAAGTCGGATGGGGTAGATCAGATTGTACGTAAGTACATTGATGAGATCGTCCGACTACATGGTGTGCCGGCAAGCATAGTCTCGGATAGGGATTCAAGGTTCACATCTTACTTCTGGAAGGCTTTCCAAAAGGCCTTAGGAACAAGGGTGAACATGAGTACAGCCTATCACCCACAGACGGATAGACAGTCTGAACGTACGATCCAGACATTGGAAGATATGTTGCGAGCATGTGTTCTAGACTGGGGTGATTCCTGGGAGAAACATCTACCTCTGGTAGAATTTGCTTACAACAATAGTTTCCATAGTAGTATTGGCATGTCGCCATACGAAGCTCTGTATGGGCGTCCATGCAGGACACCCTTATGCTGGACCCAAGTTGGGGAACGCAGCATGATTGGTCCGGAGATTGTCGAAGAGACAACCGAAAAGATCAAGTTCTTGAGGGACAAGATGAGACAGGCACAAGATCGCCAAAAGAACTATGCAGATCGAAGAAGGAAAGATCTCGAGTTTCAAGTAGGTGACTTGGTGTATCTCAAAATGATTACCTTCAAAGGACGAGTCCGAATTTCCGGGAGACGGAAGTTAGACCCGAGATACTTGGGGCCGTTCAAGGTCATTGAAAGAGTTGGGATGGTGGCCTACAAGTTGGACTTACCGGCCAAGATGGACGCATTTCATAATGTGTTCCACGTCTCCCAACTTCGGAAATGTTTGACGGACCAAGACATCGCTCTTCCTGCCATTCCAGACGATCTTGGTAAGAACCTAACCTTGGAAACGAGGCCAGTTCGAATCATAGATAGGATGGAAAAAGCAACAAGGAAGAAGACGGTCCAGATGGTCAAGGTCGTCTGGGACTGTAATGGTCAGGATATAATCACTTGGGAGACCGAAGCTAGAATGAAAGCAGAGTACCCAGAGTGGTTGGACCAGTTTGTTTCCGAGGAAGCATTCGATTCGGATTCGAGGACGAATCCATCCCAAGGGGGGGAGACTTGTCACGCCCCCAATCCTGAATAGGATTGTTGGGACGGCCATGGTTCGAGGAAACGTACAAGCCAGTCTTGAGACATCAAGGCAAGCGTTCCATGGTCGAGAAAGAAGGTTAAGGATATAAGGAAACTTAGACTTAACCTTATACGAGCTAAGTGTCAGCTAGGACGAGTAAGACGGTAGCTAGGACGAAGTGGACGAGTAGCTCGGCCAGCTCAAGGAAGCTAGGTTCAGTTCACTCCAGCTCAGTCCCTACTAAGTCAGCTCCACTAGCTGGACTACTAGCTCACTCAGCTGAGGCAGCTGAGTGTCAGCTCATCTCAGCTAGACGGACTGTCCGGGCTTTAGGCCGATGGTCCGGGTCTGGGTCAGTGGCGGGCTGGGAGGTCCGGCCATGAGGCCATGGGCTGTTGGGTCCTTGGGCAAGGCTGTGGGCTGTGTCCAGGAGGCCTGGGGCGTGGGTTGGGCTTGTGGCCGACCCCAAACCCAATCAGAAAGGGCGAAGGGATGCAAGTGGCCGAAAGGGGGCAACTCTTGGCCGATGGTGCCCATTCGCTAGCAAGTCGTGCCTGTTCGTGGGGCAAGACTTACCCCCTCGTTTTCTATAAATATGGGGGCTCTCTGGTCGATTTCATTATCCAATTCCAGAGTAAAATACTCAGAGAAAAACGTAGAGAGAAAGAAAGAGAGAAAGAGAGAGTTCCGGCCAAGAGAAAGGCCGATTGTGGTGGTGTTGTGTTCCGGCGACTCTGATCGTTTGAGAACTAACTCCGGTCAAGAATGGGAGATCAAGACAAGGAGAAGAGCATGGAGAACCCAGATGTGGTTCACAAGGTATGTGATGGGCCGTGGCTCCATCAGACCAAACTGACGGTCCATGCGACCGCACCGCGGCTCTGGTCGGTTCCTAAGTCCCATCCGGCTCTCCTTATCTATTTCAATTCGTTTCTCTTCTCTTCTCTCTGGTTAAACACGAAAGGTTGTGTTGGTTGAGTCCAAGGGACACGTCCCTAGGCTTTGGCCGAACATAACCAGACCGCTAGCCTTGACACGGGTCGGTTAGACGGATGATCCGATCGCACCAAGACTGGGCGGTTAGGACGAACGGTTGGGAATGACCCAAAGGGCACGAGTTGTCAAGAGTCATGAGTGTTCAAAGGTTGTGAGTTGCCAAAGGGTGTCAGGGACCAAAAGGTACGAGTTACCAAAGGTTGCGAACATCAAAAGGTACGAGAACCAGGAGGCACGATTGGCCAAAGGGTGCATGTTCCAAACGGTGTCTTTCGGGACAGGCTAGGACCGATCCTTATGGATCAGCCTATGGCTTGTCTAGTTAAGACAAGGTCACGGTTTGTCTAAGCCAAGGTAGAGTCGCAAGGTCTGACCGGTTGCTAAGCCTTCCGGATTAGGCTTGAGGCTTACTAGGCCGATTGGATCCAGGCCTAAGGCCGGATCAGGTAAGGGAGTCCGTTGGGCCATTGAGCCGGACTCCATTAGCCGGTCGTACCTAGATTCTATCCGGATAGACGGATTGGTCTTTGGGGACGATCCGGATCTGTTCGTGTGTTCTGTTATCTATTCTGGACTATCTATCTGATTCTAAGTCAAGGGGTGGTTGGTTGAATGACTTAGGATACGGTAGGTAGGTTCATACGTTTTATGATTATGTTGTCTGAGGTTTATCTAAGTTCTAGGAACCAAGCCAAGCATTGTAGAATCAATCCGTTCTATTCTCGGTTATGATTAATGCTTATCTGGTTGTGGTTTCAGGAACTAAGGATGGTTCTGGTCAAGCCAAGGAGCCGTGAAGGCTCGATCAGTGAGAGGCTGTGTAACGTGTGGTTAGATGATGCTAGGGATGAACTAGTGATTGTCTATGAGACTGTTAAGAAGTTGTGTATTGAATCTCATGTTTCTAAGTAATACAAAGTTTATACATTGTTATTCCGCTGTGCAATCTGTTCCTTTGTTTATGAACCTCATATTCGAATATGACTTAGTAACTAATAGACTTAAAAATGGATCAAACAAGCAGAGAAATTAATAAGTAAGCCTGCGGACTCCATCAGGTCGAGAGGCCAGGGTTCGGGTCTTACACGCCGCCCGATTGCCGACCCTCAGTAGGAGCTTCGGCTCCCAAAGGCACGTGTCGTTGGCTAAGTCCGTTCGGTGGAAGCGCCGTTCGGACCGCCTTGAATTATAATTACCACCGAGTGGCGGGTAGAATCCTTTGCAGACGACTTAAATACGCGACGGGGTATTGTAAGTGGCAGAGTGGCCTTGCTGCCACGATCCACTGAGATTCAGCCCTTTGTCGCTAAGATTCGACCCTCCCCCTTTCCAATCACATGTTCCTCCCCAAAACGTTAAAAACCAAAAAACCCAAAAAAATTCAAGTATATAAGAAGATCCCGTCAGAGGTTCGAGATTTTTACTTGGTGAAATTCACTCTCAACCTAATATTTCAGATTGGCCGATGAAATGCAGCCCGCATGTGCACAAGTCTCGGCCAAAAGCATCCTGACGGGAGCATTAAAACCCAAAAGAGTTAATTCATCCCATCAGTACGCTTGGCCTCGATCATACCAAGGAAAAATGTTAACACTTGGTTGGATGATGGAAAGTCGAGCCAGCATAAGTACTACTTGGACCAATCAGACTGACTTGGACAGTCCAGTCCATCAAAACTCGAGCTTATGTCCAGATCAGTACACGGATCAGTCCACGGGAAGGGCCAGCATGCTGATATGTGTACTGACATGGTGCATCAGTTGTCCAAAATCAGTACACGGATCAGTCCACGGGAAGGGCCAGCATGCTGATATGTGTACTGACATGGTGCATCAGTTGTCCAAAATCAGTACACGGATCAGTCCACGGGAAGGGCCAGCATGCTGATATGTGTACTGACATGGTGCATCAGTTGTCCAAAATCAGTACACGGACAGTCCACGGGAAGGGCCAGCATGCTGATATGTATGGTCAGCATGCTGATATGAGTTCAGTACACGGATCAGTCCACGGATCAGTACACGGACAGTCCACGGGAAGGGCCAGCATGCTGATATGTGTGGTCAGCATGCTGATATGAGTTCAGTACACGGATCAGTACACGGACAGTCCACGGGAAGGGCCAGCATGCTGATATGTGTGGTCAGCATGCTGATATGAGTTCAGTACACGGATCAGTACACGGATCAGTCCACGGGAAGGGCCAGCATGCTGATATATGTGGTCAGCATGCTGATATGAGTTCAGTACACGGATCAGTAGACGGACAGTCCACGGGAAGGGCCAGCATGCTGATATGTGTGGTCAGCATGCTGATATGAGTTCAGTACACGGATCAGTACACGGATCAGTACACGGATCAGTCCACGGGAAGGGCCAGCATGCTGATATGTGTACTGACATGGTGCATCAGTTGTCCAAAATCAGTACACGGACAGTCCACGGGAAGGGCCAGCATGCTGATATGTGTGGTCAGCATGCTGATATGAGTTCAGCACACGGATCAGTCCACGGATCAGTACACGGACAGTCCACGGGAAGGGCCAGCATGCTGATATGTGTGGTCAGCATGCTGATATGAGTTCAGTACACGGATCAGTACACGGATCAGTACACGAATCAGTCCACGGGAAGGGCCAGCATGCTGATATGTGTGGTCAGCATGCTGATATGAGTTCAGTACACGGATCAGTACACGGACAGTCCACGGGAAGGGCCAGCATGCTGATATGTGTGGTCAGCATGCTGATATGAGTTCAGTACACGGATCAGTCCACGGGAAAGGCCAGCAAGCTGATATGTGTACTGACATGGTGCATCAGTTGTCCAAAATCAGTACACGGACAGTCCACGGGAAGGGCCAGCATGCTGATATGTGTGGTCAGCATGCTGATATGAGTTCAGTACACGGATCAGTCCACGGACAGTCTGTGTGTGCTAACGGACAGGCACGGACGTCCTGCGTGTGCTGACGGACGTCCTGTGTGTACTGAACAGACAGCCCACGTGGGCCAAAATCACCCGAACAGTCCACAGGAAGGGCCAGCATGCTGATATGTGTACTGACGGACGACCACGGACATCCTGTGTGTGCTGACGGACGTCCTGTGTGTACTGACGGACGTCCTGTGTGTGCTGACGGACGTCCTGTGTGTACTGACGGACACACGGACACACACGGACGTCCTGCGTGTGCTGACGGACGCCCTGTGTGTGCTGACGGACGGCCACGGACGTCCTCTGTGTACTGACGGACGTCCTGTGTGTGCTGACGGACGGCCACGGACGTCCTTTGTGTGCTGACGGACGTCCTGTGTGTACTGACGGACGTCCTGCGTGTGCTGACGGACACACGGACAGCCACGGACAGCCACAGACAGCCACGGACGTCCTGCGTGTGCTGACGGACGTCCTGCATGTGCTGACGGACGTCCTGTGTGTGCTGACGGACGTCCTGTGTGCACTGACGGACACACGGACACACACGGACAGCCACGGACGTCCTGCGTGTGCTGACGGACGTCCTGCGTGTGCTGACGGAAGTCCTGTGTGTGCTGACGGACGTCCTGTGTGCACTGACGGACGCACGGACACACACGGACAGCCACGGACGTCCTGCGTGTGCTGACGGACGTCCTGTGTGTGCTGACGGACGTCCTGTGTGCTGACGGACACACGGACACACACGGACAGCCACGGACGTCCTGCGTGTGCTGACGGACGTCCTGTGTGTACTGAACAGACAGCCCACGTGGGCCAAAATCACCCGAACAGTCCACGGAGCGTGCTGATATGTGTACTGATGGACAGCCGGACGTCCTGTGTGTGCTGACGGACGTCCTGTGTGTGCTGACGGACACACACGGACGTCCGTGTGTACTGAACAGACAGCCCACGTGGGCCAAAATCACCCACGGACAGCCAAAATCACCCGAGAAGCCAAAAATGCAAAAATTAATATTTTTGAAGAAAGTTTTCTGAAAGGAAACATCAAAAATATGTCAACAAAGAGTTTAGGATGTCAAGTGTTGATCAAAAGTTGCTGTAGACATCCGGTTAGACCACGAAACTCCGACCTTTGTAGCATGCAAAAGACATGGTTAGAGGCAAAAGAAATTTATGAAAATTTACCAGAAAATAGCTTTAACCATCCTTATGAAGCATGCAAAAAATCAGATTCAAATTCGAAGTATTTTTTTTTTTACATTAAAAATACTCCCCGGAA
>NW_026014798.1:132500-150000 GCF_020379485.1 Brassica napus | reverse complement strand
ATCCAGTGTGGCATGGTGCTTCCTATGATGTTTTAGAGTGCCTCTGAATGACTTAGAAGGTCTCCTGGTTGCCATTCTTGAGGTTGGTTCGATGTGAAACCCGGATCTTCCAAATAAGGCAAGTGTAGAGCTGGTTTGGCCGGTTTTGGGAAATTCATCATATCTTCCAATTTCCTTGACCATTTCTCGAGATCTTGGGCTTTCTGGAAAGCTAATAAACTCCTCTTGACTCCTATGATCGGTTTTGGTTCAGGCCGCTTCTTCTTTGGACTTGAATCCTCTTCTAAAGTCGCATACTCGCAGATGGACAGGCTGAGAAACCTCTGAATTGTAAAATTCATAACTTCTTGCTCCGTGAATATTTTGGGCAGATTCCAATTGGCCTGGACTCCTTCTTGAGTTTAGAATCCATAAATATTATCCTCGTGATTTAAACCCTCCTGGTTTGTAAGATATGGCATTTTTAGTGCACGTATGTCCTGGTTGGCGCCTTGGCTGGTTGAGTAGGGTGTTGGGTCGACCTCTGGTTCAGCTGCTGAATTGCTGGCCGCAACATTCACAAGGTATGTGATGGGCCGTGGCTCCATCAGACCGAACGGACGGTCCATGCGACCGCACCGCGGCTCTGGTCGGTTCCTAAGTCCCATCCGGCTCTCCTTATCTATTTCAATTCGTTTCTCTTCTCTTCTCTCTGGTTAAACACGAAAGGTTGTGTTGGTTGAGTCCAAGGGACACGTCCCTAGGCTTTGGCCGAACATAACCAGACCGCTAGCCTTGACACGGGTCGGTTAGACGGATGATCCGATCGCACCAAGACTGGGCGGTTAGGACGAACGGTTGGGAATGACCCAAAGGGCACGAGTTGTCAAGAGTCATGAGTGTTCAAAGGTTGTGAGTTGCCAAAGGGTGTCAGGGACCAAAAGGTACGAGTTACCAAAGGTTGCGAACATCAAAAGGTACGAGAACCAGGAGGCACGATTGGCCAAAGGGTGCATGTTCCAAACGGTGTCTTTCGGGACAGGCTAGGACCGATCCTTATGGATCAGCCTATGGCTTGTCTAGTTAAGACAAGGTCACGGTTTGTCTAAGCCAAGGTAGAGTCGCAAGGTCTGACCGGTTGCTAAGCCTTCCGGATTAGGCTTGAGGCTTACTAGGCCGATTGGATCCAGGCCTAAGGCCGGATCAGGTAAGGGAGTCCGTTGGGCCATTGAGCCGAACTCCATTGGCCGGTCGCACCTAGATTCTATCCGGATAGACGGATTGGTCTTTGGGGACTATCCGGATCTGTTCGTGTGTTCTGTTATCTATTCTGGACTATCTATCTGATTCTAAGTCAAGGGGTGGTTGGTTGAATGACTTAGGATACGGTAGGTAGGTTCATACGTTTTATGATTATGTTGACTGAGGTTTATCTAAGTTCTAGGAACCAAGCCAAGCATTGTAGAATCAATCCGTTCTATTCTCGGTTATGATTAATGCTTATCTGGTTGTGGTTTCAGGAACTAAGGATGGTTCTGGTCAAGCCAAGGAGCCGTGAAGGCTCGGTCAGTGAGAGGCTGTGTAACGTGTGGTTAGATGATGCTAGGGATGAACTAGTGATTGTCTATGAGACTGTTAAGAAGTTGTGTATTGAATCTCATGTTTCTAAGTAATACAAAGTTTATACATTGTTATTCCGCTGTGCAATCTGTTCCTTTGTTTATGAACCTCATATTCGAATATGACTTAGTAACTAATAGACTTAAAAATGGATCAAACAAGCAGAGAAATTAATAAGTAAGCCTGCGGACTCCATCAGGTCGAGAGGCCAGGGTTCGGGTCTTACAAGTTGGTATCAGAGCATGCTTGATTCTAGGATAGTTGGGTTAGGCAGTCCACACACACACACGCAGCCAGCTGATTAGGTCTCACGGTGAGGTTTGATTGCTTAGTCTAGGGATTGTTTTGTTTTGTTTATGTTAGTGAGTTTCGTACTAACATTGTCTGAATCCTTAGGCTGGAAAAATCAAATCGGGAAAGTCCCGAAAGAGTAAGAAAACAGCCGGTCAGTCTAGTCAAGTGGCCATGGACGGGACCAATCTATCCGGATTGCAAACCGATCCGGCCGCAGCTGACACTAGAGACGTGTTGCCAACTGATCAGGCTAATCTTACGGGGACGCAACAGGATGGTCAGGAACATCGGGAGAGTGATGAGGAAGTGGAATCCTCGAACGCTAACTGTGATGGTGACCAGCATGAGAGAGTGGCCGATGGAACGGCTAATGTGATGTGGTCATCAGATCATCAACTGAACCGGAGGTCAACCCAAAGCCCTACTCAACCAGCCAAGGCGCAAACCAGGACATACGTGCACTAAAAATACCATATCTTTCAAACCAGGAGGGTTTAAATTACTAGGCTAATTCTTATGGATTCTACACTCAAGAAGAAGTCCAGGCCAATTGGAATTGGGCCAAAATATTCACGGAGCAAGAAGTTATGAATTTTACAACTCAGAGGTTTCTCAGCCTATCCATCTGCGAGTATCCGACTTTAGAAGGAGATTTAAGCTCAAGTAAGGAGCTGCCTGAAGCAAAGCCCGTCATCAAATTCAAGAGAATTCTTTCAGCTTTCCAGAAATCCAAAGATCAGGAGAAATGGACACGTAAATCAGAAGATATGTTCAATTTTCCAGAACCGGTCAAACCAGTGCTACACTCGCCTCAATTGGAAGCTAACCGGTTCAATCAGCTTCATACCAGAAATTGGCGACCAGGAGATCATTTCAACCAATCAGGAGGTATTCCAGAAGTTCTTAGCTGCACCAGAACCCAGGAGATCAGTCGGTTCAATGGAGAATCACTTAAATCAAACCGGAGCTATTTATGGAAAGATTGGACAATCTTTCGGTTTGATCCATTCCAAGCAATTCCAATCCAACCAGGAGAACCAGACGACATCCAGACTAAACCAAGACATCCAGGAGACATTATACACGAGCCAGAAGAGTTCTACAACTTCATCCCATGCACCAGCCCACATAGGAATAAGAAGATCCCCATTATCACCAAACTGCCTTATTTGGAGTCTCTTGCATTCAAACTCCAACAGCTCTTTTTCTACCAAGGCAAGGACGAGATCAGCATCTATCAAGCATTCAAGAAGGTCCCAAGAAAGCTCTCTTATCCCCTTAAACCGTCCAGATTCAAGCAAATCAAGTTTCTTCACTTGGAGCCAAAATCCCACAAAAGGCTCCAACGGCTAGTTTTCAAGGAGCCATCAATTCCTTTGCTTCCAAGTTTATTATTTCGATTTTTATTTCTTTCCTTATGTCATTTTATGGCTGTTAGAAAGTTCTTGGTCGAGCCTATAAAGCTCTAGTCTTTGTTTCATTGTAAATCACCCATCTTTGAAAGTATTATGAATTATTCAATTTTTCTAGTTTTGTCAAAACTATTGTTCTAAGTCTTTTGAGTGTGTGAGAAACAACTCTGGAGCAACTTGACTTATCAAAGCCTCCTTTCACAGAGCTTTGTGGCGTCCATCATCCCATCTCCATCCATTAATCGATCTTGAGAGTGATACACATCCAGCAAGACCGGTTCCATCTTCATTCATCTCCCATCCATTGATCCTTGTTGAGAGTGATACACATCCAGCAACAAAGATCCCATCTCCATCAATCTATCCCTTTTCTATTTGTTTTTATTCATATTATCATTTTGATTCATATTCATATTTGTTTCTGTTTGCATTATAAAACTCTAAAAACTCATAAAAATCGGTTCTCATTGTTCTCAGGTTGTAGCTTGGATCCAACCTCTATCTATTCGTGGGTTACCCCCCTGTGCCTACAACATTTTGGTATCAGAGCTCAAGCTCCTGAATCAGGTCACTCTATCCTTGCATCATTCATATTTGTTTGCATTTGTTTTTCATCATAAACCGAAAATCCATAAAAACTGTTTCTTTGTTTCAAGTTTTGTTTCTGCATTTGTTTTGTGTTCTTGCTGTTCATTCTGCTAAGTGCCACGAAAAAGAAAAGAAAAGTTTTGTTTGATTCATTTAAAATCGAAAATCCCAAAAGAAAAGTGTTTGCATTTATTAGTTTCCATAAAAAAAAAAAATCCCATAAAAATTTATGTTTTGAATTTGATTCATTTTCATTTGCATTCATAAATTCAAAAGCCAAAAGAAATCATCCTAGTTATTGTTTCATACCATTTCTACTTGTTCATTTCGTGATTGCATCAGAAAAGAAAAAGAAAATATTTTTTTAAGCTTTAGTTTATATCATTTGCATATTTAATTGTTGCATTTCATCCAAAGAAAATTCAAAAAAAAATTCAGCATTAGTTTGCTTTCCATATTTTCTTTTCATTTGTGTTAATTGTCATTTATTATTGTTTCATTTCGAGATTTGCATTAAGAAAACCAAAAGAAAAATCATTTTGCATAATTTATTTCATTTCGGTTCAACATTGCATCTTTTTCGGTTTAGTTTTAATAGATTGCATTTTGTTTACTTATTTTGGTTCGACCAAAACTTCCCATATCTTCACTTGCTCTTTGAGATTGTTTTCAGGAAGCTATGGCAGGAGAAACCCAGAGACAACTTCTCAAGGAAAACCAAACTCTTTTGGCAGATTTAAAGAAAGTAAAAGATCAGATTGCTCGGTTGGAGAAAAGACACAAGGCACAAGGCCAACGACCACAGCAAGGAGAAAGAAGATTTGGAGATGCACCAGAAGCTGTTTATGTCGAGCCCAAGCCACCAGATCCTTCATGGATCAGTCAACAGCCAACTTCTCAAACCCATATTCATCATGTTGCTAATTCTCGGTTTGATCATAAATATTTTGCTGATAAAATTGAACTCTTTACATTTTCAGGAGGAAGAAGCTACCTATTTTGGGAGAGGAACCTTGATGAATGGTTTCACTACAACAAAATTCTGAAAGAAGAGAGACTATCTTATGCCATTGATCAACTAAGAGGTAATGCCTTTAAATGGTGGGTACAAGAAGAAGATGATAGATGGTTTTACAAGGAGCCAGCTATCAAAACGTGGAGAGATCTTAAGGAAGTCATGAGGGATGAATTTGCACCAGAACTCACAAGTTCTAAGATCCAAAAGATATACCCAAGGAGGTATCTAACTCATGGTTCCAAAGAAAAACCAGAAACTGTTATTGTCCAAGTAGAGGCTAAGGTAAGTCCTATACTTGATAAATCAGTTAATGAATCATCTACCACTTGTATGAGTCACTTGTCTTTGTCAAAAGGTGATGTAACAGGAACTAAGGAGCATGAATTCAAAGGAGAGGAGCCACCAGGCGCCACACCTGTGATGGATCAGAAGATGGTTCAAGACACAATGCAGTCCATGTTGCTTAAAGAAGCAAAACCAGTAAATGAAGTATCATACCAAGGTAAGTGTCTAACACCACCTAGAGATACTAGTACTGACGTGTGTGTTCTTGATGTAGGGAGTAAAAATGAAAGCTATCTGCTTACTGAAGTTCCACAGAAGGAACCAGACCATAAGCTCAGTCATGAACCACCTCACAAGTGGAAACCAAAATCTAAACAATGGATTGTTCAAATTCCAAAACCTATGGTAAGATTCATTTTAGATCAGCATGTTTTTAATATTTCCATGATAGATATAATGCACTTGATTTTTGTCCAGAGTGTTGAGACTATTTCAGGTTGCCAAGAAGAAAGCTTTAAAGAAATTCCACCGGATAATCTTATGTTGCTAGGAGAATCAACTCCAAGGAAGAACAGAAATGTGGCCACCAAAACTTTGAAGGACCATCCACTCCAGAAGAGATGTAATGGCCATAGCCATAGCAGAGGCGTGATCCTTTCAAATCTTTTCAAAGAAGAGCCACCAGATGCACCATGCATCACCAAACCGAAATTATACCAAGGTAAGGTTCTAAACTCTCAAAAGAGAATGAAACCTGACTTGCTCTATCTTGATGCAGGTTATATAGTTTCGAGGTCGAAACCTTGTCAAGAGGGAGGGGATGATGTGGTCATCAGATCATCAACTGAACCGGAGGTCAACCCAAAGCCCTACTCAACCAGCCAAGGCGCAAACCAGGACATACGTGCACTAAAAATACCATATCTTTCAAACCAGGAGGGTTTAAATTACGAGGCTAATTTTTATGGATTCTACACTCAAGAAGAAGTCCAGGCCAATTGGAATTGGGCCAAAATATTCACGGAGCAAGAAGTTATGAATTTTACAACTCAGAGGTTTCTCAGCCTATCCATCTGCGAGTATCCGACTTTAGAAGGAGATTTAAGCTCAAGTAAGGAGCTTCCTGAAGCAAAGCCCGTCATCAAATTCAAGAGAATTCTTTCAGCTTTCCAGAAAGCCAAAGATCAGGAGAAATGGACACGTAAATCAGAAGATATGTTCAATTTTCCAGAACCGGTCAAACCAGTGCTACACTCGCCTCAATTGGAAGCTAACCGGTTCAATCAGCTTCAAACCAGAAATTGGCGACCAGGAGATCATTTCAACCAATCAGGAGGTATTCCAGAAGTTCTTAGCTGCACCAGAACCCAGGAGATCAGTCGGTTCAATGGAGAATCACTTAAATCAAACCGGAGCTATTTATGGAAAGATTGGACAATCTTTCGGTTTGATCCATTCCAAGCAATTCCAATCCAACCAGGAGAACCAGACGACATCCAGACTAAACCAAGACATCCAGGAGACATTATACACGAGCCAGAAGAGTTCTACAACTTCATCCCATGCACCAGCCCACATAGGAATAAGAAGATCCCCATTATCACCGAACTGCCTTATTTGGAGTCTCTTGCATTCAAACTCCAACAGCTCTTTTTCTACCAAGGCAAGGACGAGATCAGCATCTATCAAGCATTCAAGAAGGTCCCAAGAAAGCTCTCTTATCCCCTTAAACCGTCCAGATTCAAGCAAATCAAGTTTCTTCACTTGGAGCCAAAATCCCACAAAAGGCTCCAACGGCTAGTTTTCAAGGAGCCATCAATTCCTTTGCTTCCAAGTTTATTATTTCGATTTTTATTTCTTTCCTTATGTCATTTTATGGCTGTTAGAAAGTTCTTGGTCGAGCCTATAAAGCTCTAGTCTTTGTTTCATTGTAAATCACCCATCTTTGAAAGTATTATGAATTATTCAATTTTTCTAGTTTTGTCAAAACTATTGTTCTAAGTCTTTTGAGTGTGTGAGAAACAACTCTGGAGCAACTTGACTTATCAAAGCCTCCTTTCACAGAGCTTTGTGGCGTCCATCATCCCATCTCCATCCATTAATCGATCTTGAGAGTGATACACATCCAGCAAGACCGGTTCCATCTTCATTCATCTCCCATCCATTGATCCTTGTTGAGAGTGATACACATCCAGCAACAAAGATCCCATCTCCATCAATCTATCCCTTTTCTATTTGTCTTTATTCATATTATCATTTTGATTCATATTCATATTTGTTTCTTTTTGCATTATAAAACTCTAAAAACTCATAAAAATCGGTTCTCATTGTTCTCAGGTTGTAGCTTGGATCCAACCTCTATCTATTTGTGGGTTACCCCCCCTGTGCCTACAACATAATGTGCCCGCAACACTGTCCAAAGAGGACTTGTTAGAGGCCATGAAGGTAATGGGGACTCAGGTTGCGGCTATGGCGCAACTGTTCACGCCACTAGTGAACTCCTCGGTTGGCCAGGCTACGCCTGTGGCTACGACCACCCCCAACACCAATGGTCCAGTTGTGGAAACGGTTGAGGTGATCGAGATCGATCCACCGGAAAAGTCTGGAAAGAAGGTGGACTATCTGAGTCTGCTTCAACATTTATCCAGGTTGGGTACGAAGCATTTCTCCGGTAGCACCGACCCTATTGTGGCAGACGAGTGGAGGAGTAGGTTGGTCCGAAACTTTCAATCAACTCGCTGTCCAGTGGATTACAGACGCGACATTGCGGTTCACTTCCTGGAAGGGGACGCGCATAACTGGTGGCTTGCAGTGGACAAGCGCACCAATGGGAGTCTGGAAAGTTTTGCGGACTTTGAAGTTGAATTCAACCGCAAATACTTCCCTGCTGAGGCTTGGGATCGTCTGGAAGCTCAGTTTCTAGATTTGGCCCAAGGCCGCAGGACCGTACGGGAGTACGAAGAAGAGTTCAACCGGCTCAGACGGTTTGTTGGAAGAGAGCTGGAGGACGAGGCAGTCCAGGTCCGTAGGTTCATCCGAGGCCTAAGGCCCGAACTGAAGACCCATTGCTCGATCCGCACTTTCAACACCGTCGGAGAACTGGTGGAACGGGTGGCTTTGCTAGAGTCTAACTTGGCTGAAGAAGCTAAGCTTAAGGCTAAGTCACAGTCTGGCCCGTCGGGCAAAACAAATGATAAAAAGAGGAAGTGGGACCAGGTGGACGGAGGTAAGACCTCTGGTGGCCGACCTACATGTCCCAAGTGTGGAAAGAATCATCCCGGTGAGTGCTGGAAGGCCATGGGGGCTTGTGTGCGATGTGGCAGCATGGATCACACGATCCAAAACTGCACTCGACCAAACCGATTCTCCGACCAGTCCAGTGGCAGCGGCTCCGTGACTTGCTTCCTATGTGGCAAGACTGGACACTACAAGTCGGATTGTCCTAAGCTACAAGGAGGACAAGGGAAGGGCCGTGGAGACACAGGCAAGTCGACCCAGAGTAGGCCGACCACAACACCAAGGGTGTATAAGCTGTCCCGGGACGACGGCGCTTCTGGATCGTTTGATTCGATCTCTGGTAATTCCTAAATTTTTCTTTTTACATTCAAGTAGAAAATGCTTGGTATGGAACCTAGAATGTCTAGGCGATTCTGATGAGGGTCTCTGTTAGGAACCCTCATGATTGGTGGTGTGGAAACCCACGTACTTTTCGACACAGGGGCTACACATAGTTTTGTGAGTCCGGGACTGGTCGGAAAGGGTCTGTTCTGTCTGGACGCTGGAGATAATTTTGGGATAGTGAGGGCGGCCGGAGGGCAAGCCATGAACTCACTAGGTCTCATGTCAAATATCCCAGTGTCAATACAGGGAAAGGTATTCCCTGTGGATTTGGTCTGTGTCAACCTAAAGAATCACGAAGTGATCCTAGGTATGGACTGGTTGGGAAAGTATCGGGCCACTCTCGATTGCCATAGAGGTCGTGTGCAATTGGAGACTGGGCTTCGACCGATCCAGTACCAATGTCTGTGTCCGGCTCAAGAGAAAGTAGTGGTTTCAGCAGTTCGAGCGATTCGGATGTTGGAACAGGGTTGTCAGTCCTTTTTGGCTACAATTACAACTACAGAGCCAGGCAGTTCTGTCTGTCTGAAAGACCTTTCAGAGGATTCGTTGGTGTCGAAGTTCCCAGATGTGTTCCAGGTACCTCAGGGTGTCCCCCCTGATAGGTCGGATCCATTTACGATTGAACTAGAGCCAGGGACAGCTCCGCTGTCCAAGAGTCCGTACCGGATGGCTCCGGCCGAGATGGCCGAGCTAAAGAAGCAATTGGAAGAATTGCTTGACAAGGGGTTCATACGGCCAAGTAGCTCCCCTTGGGGTGCACCAGTCCTCTTCGTGAGAAAGAAGGATGGTAGCATGCGTCTGTGCATCGACTATCGAGGGTTGAACAGGGTCACTGTGAAGAACAAGTACCCGTTGCCCAGGATAGACGAACTGTTGGATCAACTCAAAGGAGCCAAGTGGTTTTCCAAGATTGATTTGGCTTCAGGGTATCATCAGATCCCTATAGAGCCAAATGATATTAGGAAGACGGCATTTAGGACCAGGTACGGTCATTACGAGTTCGTAGTGATGCCGTTCGGTCTGACCAATGCACCTGCCGCTTTCATGAAAATGATGAACAGCGTGTTCCGAGATTTCTTGGATGAATTCGTGATCATCTTCATTGATGATATCCTAATTTATTCCAAGGATGAGGAATCTCATAGGAAACACTTGAGAGCCGTGCTGGAACGATTACGAGAACACAAACTCTATGCTAAACTCAGTAAATGTAGCTTTTGGCAGAAGAGTATTGGGTTCCTCGGCCATATTGTTTCCGATCAGGGCATCTCGGTGGATCCAGAGAAGATCAGGGCAATCAAGGATTGGCCCCGACCACGCAGTGCTACGGAAGTCAGAAGCTTCTTAGGGCTGGCAGGCTACTATAGAAAGTTTGTGAAAGGATTCGCAAGCTTGGCTCAGCCTATGACGCGGTTGACTGGGAAGGACGTTAAGTTCACATGGGCTGAAGAGTGTGAGGAATGTTTCTCCGCACTTAAGAACATGCTGACTAGCGCACCCGTCCTAGTGCTTCCGGAGGCCGATCAACCATATGTGGTCTATACGGACGCATCCATCACTGGACTAGGTTGCGTATTGACCCAGCATGGGAAAGTCATTGCCTATGCGTCCAGGCAGTTGAGGAAACATGAGGGAAACTACCCCACCCATGATCTCGAAATGGCTGCGGTAGTATTCGCCTTAAAGATTTGGCGATCATACTTGTATGGCGCCAAAGTTCAGATACTTACGGACCATAAGAGTCTTAAGTATATATTCACCCAGCCTGAGTTAAACTTAAGGCAGAGGAGGTGGATGGAATTCGTAGCTGACTACGATTTGGACATCACCTATTATCTGGGAAAGGCTAATCTGGTAGCAGACGCTTTGAGCCGGAAGAGGGCTGATGTATCGGCCGAACGGGAGGCGGACGACCTGGACGGTATGGTCCGTGCTCTGCGGCTGAATGTGCTGACTACGACAACCGAAGCTTTGGGGTTGGAGGCGGTTAACCAAGCCGACCTGCTTACTCGAATCCGGTTGGCTCAAGGTCAGGACGAGAACCTGAATAAGGTTGCTCAGAATGATAGGACGGAGTACCAGATCGCAAGGGATGGTACCATCCTAGTAAACGGTCGGATCAGTGTTCCTAATGATAGGAGTCTAAAGGAAGAGATTATGAGGGAGGCTCATAAGTCCAGATTCTTGGTTCATCCTGGTGCGACTAAGATGTACCAGAACCTTAAGAAATTCTATCATTGGATCCGTATGAAGGCAGATGTAGTGGAATGGGTGGCCAAGTGTTCCACTTGCCAACTCATCAAAGCAGAACATCAGGTGCCTAGTGGGTTATTACAAAGCTTGCCTATTCCGGAATGGAAATGGGATCACATCACAATGGACTTTGTGACCGGGTTCCCTACCACGAGGAATAAGAAGGATGCGGTTTGGGTTGTGGTAGATCGACTAACCAAATCAGCACACTTCCTGGCTATCAAGAAGTCGGATGGGGTAGATCAGATTGTACGTAAGTACATTGATGAGATCGTCCGACTACATGGTGTGCCGGCAAGCATAGTCTCGGATAGGGATTCAAGGTTCACATCTTACTTCTGGAAGGCTTTCCAAAAGGCCTTAGGAACAAGGGTGAACATGAGTACAGCCTATCACCCACAGACGGATAGACAGTCTGAACGTACGATCCAGACATTGGAAGATATGTTGCGAGCATGTGTTCTAGACTGGGGTGATTCCTGGGAGAAACATCTACCTCTGGTAGAATTTGCTTACAACAATAGTTTCCATAGTAGTATTGGCATGTCGCCATACGAAGCTCTGTATGGGCGTCCATGCAGGACACCCTTATGCTGGACCCAAGTTGGGGAACGCAGCATGATTGGTCCGGAGATTGTCGAAGAGACAACCGAAAAGATCAAGTTCTTGAGGGACAAGATGAGACAGGCACAAGATCGCCAAAAGAACCATGCAGATCGAACAAGGAAAGATCTCGAGTTTCAAGTAGGTGACTTGGTGTATCTCAAAATGATTACCTTCAAAGGACGAGTCCGAATTTCCGGGAGACGGAAGTTAGACCCGAGATACTTGGGGCCGTTCAAGGTCATTGAAAGAGTTGGGATGGTGGCCTACAAGTTGGACTTACCGGCCAAGATGGACGCATTTCATAATGTGTTCCACGTCTCCCAACTTCGGAAATGTTTGACGGACCAAGACATCGCTCTTCCTGCCATTCCAGACGATCTTGGTAAGAACCTAACCTTGGAAACGAGGCCAGTTCGAATCATAGATAGGATGGAAAAAGCAACAAGGAAGAAGACGGTCCAGATGGTCAAGGTCGTCTGGGACTGTAATGGTCAGGATATAATCACTTGGGAGACCGAAGCTAGAATGAAAGCAGAGTACCCAGAGTGGTTGGACCAGTTTGTTTCCGAGGAAGCATTCGATTCGGATTCGAGGACGAATCCATCCCAAGGGGGGGAGACTTGTCACGCCCCCAATCCTGAATAGGATTGTTGGGACGGCCATGGTTCGAGGAAACGTACAAGCCAGTCTTGAGACATCAAGGCAAGCGTTCCATGGTCGAGAAAGAAGGTTAAGGATATAAGGAAACTTAAACTTAACCTTATACGAGCTAAGTGTCAGCTAGGACGAGTAAGACGGTAGCTAGGACGAAGTGGACGAGTAGCTCGGCCAGCTCAAGGAAGCTAGGTTCAGTTCACTCCAGCTCAGTCCCTACTAAGTCAGCTCCACTAGCTGGACTACTAGCTCACTCAGCTGAGGCAGCTGAGTGTCAGCTCATCTCAGCTAGACGGACTGTCCGGGCTTTAGGCCGATGGTCCGGGTCTGGGTCAGTGGCGGGCTGGGAGGTCCGGCCATGAGGCCATGGGCTGTTGGGTCCTTGGGCAAGGCTGTGGGCTGTGTCCAGGAGGCCTGGGGCGTGGGTTGGGCTTGTGGCCGACCCCAAACCCAATCAGAAAGGGCGAAGGGATGCAAGTGGCCGAAAGGGGGCAACTCTTGGCCGATGGTGCCCATTCGCTAGCAAGTCGTGCCTGTTCGTGGGGCAAGACTTACCCCCTCGTTTTCTATAAATATGGGGGCTCTCTGGTCGATTTCATTATCCAATTCCAGAGTAAAATACTCAGAGAAAAACGTAGAGAGAAAGAAAGAGAGAAAGAGAGAGTTCCGGCCAAGAGAAAGGCCGATTGTGGTGGTGTTGTGTTCCGGCGACTCTGATCGTTTGAGAACTAACTCCGGTCAAGAATGGGAGATCAAGACAAGGAGAAGAGCATGGAGAACCCAGATGTGGTTCACAAGGTATGTGATGGGCCGTGGCTCCATCAGACCAAACTGACGGTCCATGCGACCGCACCGCGGCTCTGGTCGGTTCCTAAGTCCCATCCGGCTCTCCTTATCTATTTCAATTCGTTTCTCTTCTCTTCTCTCTGGTTAAACACGAAAGGTTGTGTTGGTTGAGTCCAAGGGACACGTCCCTAGGCTTTGGCCGAACATAACCAGACCGCTAGCCTTGACACGGGTCGGTTAGACGGATGATCCGATCGCACCAAGACTGGGCGGTTAGGACGAACGGTTGGGAATGACCCAAAGGGCACGAGTTGTCAAGAGTCATGAGTGTTCAAAGGTTGTGAGTTGCCAAAGGGTGTCAGGGACCAAAAGGTACGAGTTACCAAAGGTTGCGAACATCAAAAGGTACGAGAACCAGGAGGCACGATTGGCCAAAGGGTGCATGTTCCAAACGGTGTCTTTCGGGACAGGCTAGGACCGATCCTTATGGATCAGCCTATGGCTTGTCTAGTTAAGACAAGGTCACGGTTTGTCTAAGCCAAGGTAGAGTCGCAAGGTCTGACCGGTTGCTAAGCCTTCCGGATTAGGCTTGAGGCTTACTAGGCCGATTGGATCCAGGCCTAAGGCCGGATCAGGTAAGGGAGTCCGTTGGGCCATTGAGCCGGACTCCATTAGCCGGTCGTACCTAGATTCTATCCGGATAGACGGATTGGTCTTTGGGGACGATCCGGATCTGTTCGTGTGTTCTGTTATCTATTCTGGACTATCTATCTGATTCTAAGTCAAGGGGTGGTTGGTTGAATGACTTAGGATACGGTAGGTAGGTTCATACGTTTTATGATTATGTTGACTGAGGTTTATCTAAGTTCTAGGAACCAAGCCAAGCATTGTAGAATCAATCCGTTCTATTCTCGGTTATGATTAATGCTTATCTGGTTGTGGTTTCAGGAACTAAGGATGGTTCTGGTCAAGCCAAGGAGCCGTGAAGGCTCGGTCAGTGAGAGGCTGTGTAACGTGTGGTTAGATGATGCTAGGGATGAACTAGTGATTGTCTATGAGACTGTTAAGAAGTTGTGTATTGAATCTCATGTTTCTAAGTAATACAAAGTTTATACATTGTTATTCCGCTGTGCAATCTGTTCCTTTGTTTATGAACCTCATATTCGAATATGACTTAGTAACTAATAGACTTAAAAATGGATCAAACAAGCAGAGAAATTAATAAGTAAGCCTGCGGACTCCATCAGGTCGAGAGGCCAGGGTTCGGGTCTTACACGCCGCCCGATTGCCGACCCTCAGTAGGAGCTTCGGCTCCCAAAGGCACGTGTCGTTGGCTAAGTCCGTTCGGTGGAAGCGCCGTTCGGACCGCCTTGAATTATAATTACCACCGAGTGGCGGGTAGAATCCTTTGCAGACGACTTAAATACGCGACGGGGTATTGTAAGTGGCAGAGTGGCCTTGCTGCCACGATCCACTGAGATTCAGCCCTTTGTCGCTAAGATTCGACCCTCCCCCTTTCCAATCACATGTTCCTCCCCAAAACGTTAAAAACCAAAAAACCCAAAAAAATTCAAGTATATAAGAAGATCCCGTCAGAGGTTCGAGATTTTTACTTGGTGAAATTCACTCTCAACCTAATATTTCAGATTGGCCGATGAAATGCAGCCCGCATGTGCACAAGTCTCGGCCAAAAGCATCCTGACGGGAGCATTAAAACCCAAAAGAGTTAATTCATCCCATCAGTACGCTTGGCCTCGATCATACCAAGGAAAAATGTTAACACTTGGTTGGATGATGGAAAGTCGAGCCAGCATAAGTACTACTTGGACCAATCAGACTGACTTGGACAGTCCAGTCCATCAAAACTCGAGCTTATGTCCAGATCAGTACACGGATCAGTCCACGGGAAGGGCCAGCATGCTGATATGTGTACTGACATGGTGCATCAGTTGTCCAAAATCAGTACACGGATCAGTCCACGGGAAGGGCCAGCATGCTGATATGTGTACTGACATGGTGCATCAGTTGTCCAAAATCAGTACACGGATCAGTCCACGGGAAGGGCCAGCATGCTGATATGTGTACTGACATGGTGCATCAGTTGTCCAAAATCAGTACACGGACAGTCCACGGGAAGGGCCAGCATGCTGATATGTGTGGTCAGCATGCTGATATGAGTTCAGTACACGGATCAGTACACGGATCAGTCCACGGGAAGGGCCAGCATGCTGATATATGTGGTCAGCATGCTGATATGAGTTCAGTACACGGATCAGTACACGGACAGTCCACGGGAAGGGCCAGCATGCTGATATGTGTGGTCAGCATGCTGATATGAGTTCAGTACACGGATCAGTACACGGATCAGTACACGGATCAGTCCACGGGAAGGGCCAGCATGCTGATATGTGTACTGACATGGTGCATCAGTTGTCCAAAATCAGTACACGGACAGTCCACGGGAAGGGCCAGCATGCTGATATGTGTGGTCAGCATGCTGATATGAGTTCAGTACACGGATCAGTCCACGGATCAGTACACGGACAGTCCACGGGAAGGGCCAGCATGCTGATATGTGTGGTCAGCATGCTGATATGAGTTCAGTACACGGATCAGTACACGGATCAGTACACGAATCAGTCCACGGGAAGGGCCAGCATGCTGATATGTGTGGTCAGCATGCTGATATGAGTTCAGTACACGGATCAGTACACGGACAGTCCACGGGAAGGGCCAGCATGCTGATATGTGTGGTCAGCATGCTGATATGAGTTCAGTACACGGATCAGTACACGGATCAGTCTGTGTGTGCTAACGGACAGGCACGGACGTCCTGCGTGTGCTGACGGACGTCCTGTGTGTACTGAACAGACAGCCCACGTGGGCCAAAATCACCCGAACAGTCCACAGGAAGGGCCAGCATGCTGATATGTGTACTGATGGACGACCACGGACATCCTGTGTGTGCTGACGGACGTCCTGTGTGTACTGACGGACGTCCTGTGTGTGCTGACGGACGTCCTGTGTGTACTGACGGACACACGGACACACACGGACGTCCTGCGTGTGCTGACGGACGCCCTGTGTGTGCTGACGGACGGCCACGGACGTCCTCTGTGTACTGACGGACGTCCTGTGTGTGCTGACGGACGGCCACGGACGTCCTTTGTGTGCTGACGGACGTCCTGTGTGTACTGACGGACGTCCTGCGTGTGCTGACGGACACACGGACAGCCACGGACAGCCACGGACGTCCTGCGTGTGCTGACGGACGTCCTGCATGTGCTGACGGACGTCCTGTGTGTGCTGACGGACGTCCTGTGTGCACTGACGGACACACGGACACACACGGACAGCCACGGACGTCCTGCGTGTGCTGACGGACGTCCTGCGTGTGCTGACGGAAGTCCTGTGTGTGCTGACGGACGTCCTGTGTGCACTGACGGACACACGGACACACACGGACAGCCACAGACGTCCTGCGTGTGCTGACGGACGTCCTGTGTGTGCTGACAGACGTCCTGTGTGCTGACGGACACACGGACACACACGGACAGCCACGGACGTCCTGCGTGTGCTGACGGACGTCCTGTGTGTACTGAACAGACAGCCCACGTGGGCCAAAATCACCCGAACAGTCCACGGAGCGTGCTGATATGTGTACTGATGGACAGCCGGACGTCCTGTGTGTGCTGACGGACGGCCACGGACGTCCTGTGTGTGCTGACGGACACACACGGACGTCCGTGTGTACTGAACAGACAGCCCACATGGGCCAAAATCACCCACGGACAGCCAAAATCACCCGAGAAGCCAAAAATGCAAAAATTAATATTTTTGAAGAAAGTTTTCTGAAAGGAAACATCAAAAATATGTCAACAAAGAGTTTAGGATGTCAAGTGTTGATCAAAAGTTGCTGTAGACATCCGTTTAGACCACGAAACTCCGACCTTTGTAGCATGCAAAAGACATGGTTAGAAGCAAAAGAAATTTATGAAAATTTACCAGAAAATAGCTTTAACCATCCTTATGAAGCATGCAAAAAATCAGATTCAAATTCGAAGTATTTTTTTTTTACATTAAAAATACTCCCCGGAACACAACCAATGTCTACTGGTGACAGACTGAAAAAAAGCGTTTTGTATATATAAGGGGTAGGCACTCTCTTGAGCCTCCTACCCCCCAGTACCCGAACGGTTCGGGTACGTAGTGTTGGACTGTTCGGTCCAACACTATCGAGGGCTGGGTTGAGGTCGATGGCCGGATTGTCCCCGGTGAATTTTCCGGGAACTTTTCCGGCGAATTTTCCGGTGGACCGTTTTGCCCCTAACTTCAAATTTTCGCGCTTGCATGGTCTTGGCCTGGTTTCATCCGTCTTCCAGTT
>NW_026014798.1:117500-125000 GCF_020379485.1 Brassica napus | reverse complement strand
GGGCCAGCATGCTGATATGTGTGGTCAGCATGCTGATATGAGTTCAGTACACGGATCAGTACACGGATCAGTACACGGACAGTCCACGGGAAGGGCCAGCATGCTGATATGTGTGGTCAGCATGCTGATATGAGTTCAGTACACGGATCAGTACACGGATCAGTACACGAATCAGTCCACGGGAAGGGCCAGCATGCTGATATGTGTGGTCAGCATGCTGATATGAGTTCAGTACACGGATCAGTACACGGATCAGTACACGGACAGTCCACGGGAAGGGCCAGCATGCTGATATGTGTGGTCAGCATGCTGATATGAGTTCAGTACACGGATCAGTCCACGGGAAGGGCCAGCATGCTGATATGTGTACTGACATGGTGCATCAGTTGTCCAAAATCAGTACACGGACAGTCCACGGGAAGGGCCAGCATGCTGATATGTGTGGTCAGCATGCTGATATGAGTTCAGTACACGGATCAGTCCACGGACAGTCTGTGTGTGCTAACGGACAGGCACGGACGTCCTGCGTGTGCTGACGGACGTCCTGTGTGTACTGAACAGACAGCCCACGTGGGCCAAAATCACCCGAACAGTCCACAGGAAGGGCCAGCATGCTGATATGTGTACTGACGGACGACCACGGACGTCTTGTGTGTGCTGACGGACGTCCTGTGTGTACTGACGGACGTCCTGTGTGTGCTGACGGATGTCCTGTGTGTACTGACGGACACACGGACACACACGGACGTCCTGCGTGTGCTGACGGACGCCCTGTGTGTGCTGACGGACGGCCACGGACGTCCTCTGTGTACTGACGGACGTCCTGTGTGTGCTGACGGACGGCCACGGACGTCCTTTGTGTGCTGACGGACGTCCTGTGTGTACTGACGGACGTCCTGCGTGTGCTGACGGACACACGGACACACACGGACAGCCACGGACGTCCTGCGTGTGCTGACGGACGTCCTGCGTGTGCTGACGGACGTCCTGTGTGTGCTGACGGACGTCCTGTGTGCACTGACGGACACACGGACACACACGGACAGCCATGGACGTCCTGCGTGTGCTGACGGACGTCCTGCGTGTGCTGACGGACGTCCTGTGTGTGCTGACGGACGTCCTGTGTGCACTGACGGACACACGGACACACACGGACAGCCACGGACGTCCTGCGTGTGCTGACGGACGTCCTGCGTGTTGTTGCAGGCTGGGATTCAGGGTGGGCAAGATGGATGATGGAAGCTTGGATGGGTCGACCAAAGAGATGATCGGATGGGCGATATGATGGAATGCAAGTTATGAACCTGAAAACAAATGCAAAAACAAATGAGATATGATTTCTAATATGATAAAACAAGATAAATAAAGATAGATAGGATGGAATCAAGCTGCTGGTTGTGTAACACTCTCAGCTTGATCAAAAGATGATTGAAGTGGATTGAGGTGGTGCTTTGCTTGCTGGACTGATGTCTCTCTCAAGCTTGGCAAACGAATTGGAGTGGAAGGATGGGGGATTGAGGACGCCACAAGACTCTATGGAAAGGAGCCTTGATAAGTCAAGGTGCTTTGGAGCTGCTTCACACAAACTCAAAAGACTTAGAACAATAGTTTTAAGAAAACTAGAAAACTGAATAATTCTTATTACTTTCAAAAATGGGTGATTTACAATGAAGCAAAGACTAGAGCTTTATAGGCTCGACAAGGACAGACTCTAACAGTCATAAAATGATAAAAGGAAACAAAATAACTTGAACTTAAAGTCTTGGGAGCAAAGGCTTTGATGACTCCATGGAATATAGCCGTTAGGCTTGATTTGCTTCCTTCCAAAAGAGAAACTTGTGAAGACTTGTATCTTGATAGCTTCTGGACGTGGCCATGATCTTCAAGCCTTCCTGAAATACTCCTTGGCCTCAGTAAAAGAGAATATGGCCGTTGGTCTTGGGCAAAAATCTGTAGAAACTTCTCCAAAGCATTTAGTGTAGATGTTGCCAAATATGGAAGGTTGATGGGAAGAGAGATCCGCCTGATCTCCTGGGTGCTGGTCCAGCTGAGGACGTCTTGGATGTCTTCTGAATGGTCTAGAGTATCTCCTGGTTCCCATAGATAGCCCTGGGTCGAACCAAATTGAATTGGTTGAAGACTTTCCTTAAATGATGTCGGTTTGGCCAATTGATGCAAACCGGCTTGATCTTTTGGTTTGATTGGGATCCGCCTGATCCAGTGTGGCATGGTGCTTCCTATGATGTTGTAGAGTGCCTCTGAATGACTTAGAAGGTCTCCTGGTTGCCATTCTTGAGGTTGGTTCGATGTGAAACCCGGATCTTCCAAATAAGGCAAGTGTAGAGCTGGTTTGGCCGGTTTTGGGAAATTCATCATATCTTCCAATTTCCTTGACCATTTCTCGAGATCTTGGGCTTTCTGGAAAGCTAATAAACTCCTCTTGACTCCTATGATCGGTTTTGGTTCAGGCCGCTTCTTCTTTGGGCTTGAATCCTCTTCTAAAGTCGCATACTCGCAGATGGACAGGCTGAGAAACCTCTGAATTGTAAAATTCATAACTTCTTGCTCCGTGAATATTTTGGGCAGATTCCAATTGGCCTGGACTCCTTCTTGAGTTTAGAATCCATAAATATTATCCTCGTGATTTAAACCCTCCTGGTTTGTAAGATATGGCATTTTTAGTGCACGTATGTCCTGGTTGGCGCCTTGGCTGGTTGAGTAGGGTGTTGGGTCGACCTCTGGTTCAGCTGCTGAATTGCTGGCCGCAACATTCCCTCCTCCTTGAAAAGGTTTCGACCTCGAAACTGTATAACCTGCACCAAGATAGAGCAAGTCAGCTTTCATACTCTTTTGAGATTCTAAGGTCTTACCTTGATATTGTTTTGGTTTGGGGGTGGATTGTTCATCAGGTGGCTCTTCTTTCAGCAAATAGGATAGGATCACGCCTCTGCTATGGACTTTTGCATTGCTTCTCTTCTTCAGTGGATGGTCCTTCATACTCCTAGCAGGCTCAGCTCTGACCATCTTTGGGTTTGATCCTCCTAGCAACAAAAGATTATCCGGTGGGATTTCTTTGAAGCTTTCTTCTTTGCAACCTGAAAATTTTTCAACATTCTGGACAAAGACCAAGTGAATTATATCTGATACTGGAATTTCATGAACAGAATTTTTTATGGTCGAATTTACCTTGGGTGCATCAGCATGATGAAGAATGATATTCTTCTTTGGACAGATTTGGTTAGATGGCTGCCTTTCTTGCAAATGTTTACCTTGGTTGGTATAACCATCTTCTTGTGATAGCTCAGCTCGGTTTTTATGTTCTTCTTGACTTATCCCTGGATCAAAACATCTTGGCAAAGACAAGTGTGTTATACCAAAGTATAGGGATTTATAAACTGAAGAAAACATAGAACAATTAACCTTAATGTCAAATGTGGAAGTAAGAACTTCTTGTTCTTTGTTTGCCTTGTAGTAACCTTGCTTTCCTGTACCAATTTCACTTTTCCTTGGACAAGACAAGTGCATTAATCTTGTCATAGAATCAATAAAAACATTCTGGTTTAAAGTGAATTTTACCTCAGATTTTGGCACTTGAACAGTACATTGTTCAGATTTCGGTTTCCACTTATGGTGTGGATTTTGATTGAGCTCATGATCTGGTTCGGCACTTGGAACTCCAGTAAGCATATGGCTCTCATCTGGTATCCCTGTACCAAGAATATAAATGTTTAAACCAGTATCTAAAGGTGGTGTTAGACACTTACCTTGGTTTGATACTTGGATCACTGGTTTTGGTTTATTAAGCAACTTTGATTGCTTTGTGCTTTGAGCTTCCTTCTGGTCCATTGGAAGGTTTGTGCCTGGCGCCTCTTCTTCTATGTACCTAGGCTCCTTTAGACCTGTAATAACACTCTTGGACAAAGACAAGTGCATCATACAAGTGGTAGATGATTTATGAAAAGATTTATCATGTATAGGACTTACCTTAGCCTTTACTTGGACAATAACTTGCTCTGGTTTGTCTTTGGACCTGATCAAAGTGTTTTGGCCGACACTTGTACTCATCTTCCTGACCTTTGGGATGTCACTCTCCTGCTCTAAGCAGTGGACAATGGCGTGCCCCTGGTTTGGCTGAAAGTTGGCTTCTTTAGGCAAGACTCTTTGAACTTCTTGTTCCACAATTTTCCTTGCTTCTTTGGAACCATGAGTTGGATATCTCCTTGGATATAGTTCCTGGATTTCAGACCTTGTATAATCTGGTGCAAATCTATCCCTCATGACTTCCTTAAGAGCTCTCCACGTTTTGATAGCTGGCTCCTTGTAAAACCATCTATCATCCTCTTCTTGTACCCACCATTTAAAAGCATCATCTTTTAGTTGATCAATGGCATAAGCTAGCCTCTCTTTCCTCAGGATGTTGTTGTAGTGAAACCATTCATCAAGGTTCCTCTCCCATCTTAGATAACCTCTTTTTCCTGAAAATTTAAAGAGTTCAACTTTATCAGCAAAAGAGTTATAATCAAACCGAGAATTAACAACATAAGGGTTGTGGGTTTTAGAAGTTGGAGTTTGATTGATCCTTGAAGGATCTGGTGGCTTGGGCTCGACATAGACTGCCCCTGGTACATTTCCAAATCTCCTTTCTCCTTCATGTGGACGTTGGCCTTGTGCCTGATTTCTTTTCTCCAATTGAGCAATCTTAATTTGGAGCTGTTGTAGAGCTGCGGACTGTTGGCTCAAGGTGGCCCTTAGGTTTTGGCCGTGTCTCTCCTCCTCCATTGCTTCCTGAAAACAATCTCAAAGAAAAAGTGAAGGTATGGAAAGTTTTGGTCTAACCAAAATAAAACAAATGCAATTTAACTAAACCGAGAAAATATGCAATTATGAACCGAAATGAAGTAACTATACTAAAATGATTTTTCTTTTGGTTTTCTGAATGCAATTTCGAAATTAAACAATATGGTATGAAAAGAAACAAAAATGGGAAGAAAATATGGAAATTAAACTCACACTGATTTTTTTTGAATTTTCTTAAGATGAAATGCAAAAACACCGGAAATGGAAACTAAAATGTATACTTGAACCCAAAATGATATAAACTAAGCTGAATGATTTTTTTTTTTGAATGCAAATAACAAACTTATGAAACAAATATGGTATGCACGAAATTAAAAATGGTATGACTTTTTATTTTTTTTTTAAGCAAGAAACAACTATGAAAATGCAGATCTTTTTTTTTTTTGAAATGAATGCACAAAATCTAAAAATGGAAAGTGGAGCTGGGGAATGAATGCAAACACGTTTTTATTTTCTTTTTATGGATGAAATGAATCAAACTAGACAACAGGTCGTCTCCTATCTCAACTCTTTATGATGAACAAAGAACACAAAAATGCAAAAACAGTTTTTTTTTATTTATAAATGGAAAAACAAATGCAAACAAGATGAATGATGCAAGGATAGAATGGACCTGATTCAGGAGCTTAAGCTCTGATACCAAATGTTGCAGGCTGGGATTCAGGGTGGGCAAGATGGATGATGGAAGCTTGGATGGGTCGACCAAAGAGATGATCGGATGGGCGATATGATGGAATGCAAGTTATGAACCTGAAAACAAATGCAAAAACAAATGAGATATGATTTCTAATATGATAAAACAAGATAAATAAAGATAGATAGGATGGAATCAAGCTGCTGGTTGTGTAACACTCTCAGCTTGATCAAAAGATGATTGAAGTGGATTGAGGTGGTGCTTTGCTTGCTGGACTGATGTCTCTCTCAAGCTTGGCAAACGAATTGGAGTGGAAGGATGGGGGATTGAGGACGCCACAAGACTCTATGGAAAGGAGCCTTGATAAGTCAAGGTGCTTTGGAGCTGCTTCACACAAACTCAAAAGACTTAGAACAATAGTTTTAAGAAAACTAGAAAACTGAATAATTCTTATTACTTTCAAAAATGGGTGATTTACAATGAAGCAAAGACTAGAGCTTTATAGGCTCGACAAGGACAGACTCTAACAGTCATAAAATGATAAAAGGAAACAAAATAACTTGAACTTAAAGTCTTGGGAGCAAAGGCTTTGATGACTCCATGGAATATAGCCGTTAGGCTTGATTTGCTTCCTTCCAAAAGAGAAACTTGTGAAGACTTGTATCTTGATAGCTTCTGGACGTGGCCATGATCTTCAAGCCTTCCTGAAATACTCCTTGGCCTCAGTAAAAGAGAATATGGCCGTTGGTCTTGGGCAAAAATCTGTAGAAACTTCTCCAAAGCATTTAGTGTAGATGTTGCCAAATATGGAAGGTTGATGGGAAGAGAGATCCGCCTGATCTCCTGGGTGCTGGTCCAGCTGAGGACGTCTTGGATGTCTTCTGAATGGTCTAGAGTATCTCCTGGTTCCCATAGATAGCCCTGGGTCGAACCAAATTGAATTGGTTGAAGACTTTCCTTAAATGATGTCGGTTTGGCCAATTGATGCAAACCGGCTTGATCTTTTGGTTTGATTGGGATCCGCCTGATCCAGTGTGGCATGGTGCTTCCTATGATGTTGTAGAGTGCCTCTGAATGACTTAGAAGGTCTCCTGGTTGCCATTCTTGAGGTTGGTTCGATGTGAAACCCGGATCTTCCAAATAAGGCAAGTGTAGAGCTGGTTTGGCCGGTTTTGGGAAATTCATCATATCTTCCAATTTCCTTGACCATTTCTCGAGATCTTGGGCTTTCTGGAAAGCTAATAAACTCCTCTTGACTCCTATGATCGGTTTTGGTTCAGGCCGCTTCTTCTTTGGGCTTGAATCCTCTTCTAAAGTCGCATACTCGCAGATGGACAGGCTGAGAAACCTCTGAATTGTAAAATTCATAACTTCTTGCTCCGTGAATATTTTGGGCAGATTCCAATTGGCCTGGACTCCTTCTTGAGTGTAGAATCCATAAAAATTATCCTCGTGATTTAAACCCTCCTGGTTTGTAAGATATGGCATTTTTAGTGCACGTATGTCCTGGTTGGCGCCTTGGCTGGTTGAGTAGGGTGTTGGGTCGACCTCTGGTTCAGCTGCTGAATTGCTGGCCGCAACACGTGTGCTGACGGACGTCCTGTGTGTGCTGACGGACGTCCTGTGTGCACTGACGGACACACGGACACACACGGACAGCCACGGACGTCCTGCGTGTGCTGACGGACGTCCTGTGTGTGCTGACGGACGTCCTGTGTGCACTGACGGACACGCGGACAGCCACGGACGTCCTGCGTGTGCTGACGGACGTCTTGTGTGTACTGAACAGACAGCCCACGTGGGCCAAAATCACCCGAACAGTCCACGGAGCGTGCTGATATGTGTACTGATGGACAGCCGGACGTCCTGTCTGTGCTGACGGACGGCCACGGACGTCCTGTGTGTGCTGACGGACACACACGGACGTCCGTGTGTACTGAACAGACAGCCCACGTGGGCCAAAATCACCCACGGACAGCCAAAATCACCCGAGAAGCCAAAAATGCAAA
>NW_026014798.1:110000-115000 GCF_020379485.1 Brassica napus | reverse complement strand
ACGTCCAGCACGAAGCTATCCGATCATCCTTACCTAAAGCAACCTGCAAAAAGGACAACGGAGTTGGATGAGTAACCTAATGTTACTCAGTGAGCTGGCGGCCTCTACCCGCAACCTAGACTCTACCCAGACAACCCAAAATAACAATCAATCTAGCCCTAGCATGCAATAAAAGCTAAGGCTAAGCAAACCGTTACTAAGTTAGACTTGGCCTCCTGCCACGATCTAGCTTCAAGTAACGGGAACCTGCATTAAAATAAGTCAACAAGCAATCCCTAGTTAACCATATATACGCTTGAGTTCAATACTCATGTAGTGTTAGACACTTAGACTATACAAGCATCATTAGTCGATCGACCAACAATCAAACAAGAACATGATCGGCCAACCAATGATACCGCATAGCTTTAATATCCACCACCCTTCACAAGCAATCACTCAAACACATACAGGCCAACGTCAGGCCTACACTAACGAAATACACATCAAGCCTAATCTGGTACCTAAACCAGACTTAGGACTTAATGTCATAACCTGCAAGCAAATCAATCAACCACAATCACAATAATAACTATGAGTATCTACGACTCGATCTAACTCGTAGCTAACTCGAGGGTTCCATAACCCTCTACGACACACTAACACAACACTCTAACCTGGGCCCTGGTGACTTCGTGTTCCTCCTCTCTATCGGCAATATCCTATCTTCCTACCACAAAGGCCAGAAGAAGGAACTTTCAACCGACCGCGGCCCACAGTCATTCGGGTCACCGCGCGACAGCCCACAGTCCTTCGGGTCACTGCCACATTACACCGTCGTGTAATCACTCAGCCATAGGCCATGACCCCGTCTCTCTGAGTCTTCCCGATCCAGCGAATAAGGGGTTTCCTTGAACCCGCTGGGTACGAGGTCTGAAGGAACACTAACTCACCCCTACACAAGCCTAGTATGGGCGGGTCACGCACATACTGTCGGCACACTCACAACAAAACAAACTCAATCTAGAACCTAACCTAAGGCTAAAGTTCCAGATCCTAACTAGACACTCGACTCTACAACACAAACCAATAGTACCAGTAGTCCGGCCTATATGGCCTAAGACCCTTACTACTAACTACTAAACAATAATATCAATACTAAACAACACAATCAAACCGTTACCCAGATAGTCCAGCCTCCTGCTGAGAAACTATCTTTAAAGATAACGGGAACCTGCACTCAACAATATCAACACGCAATAATAGAAAACATGATGCATCCTAGCCCTAGTCCTAGTCAGGTTATTAACTCAGTCTTAATTCCATTCATCTCAGCTTAGCCCTTGCTAAACTGAGTCCGGTTCCATAAATAAAATAACCCTAAGGACTCTACCATTCAATAGCGTGATCATTCTAATCTATATGCAGACTCGATCTACCCTAAATTCCAAGTGGAATTCACACAAACCAACTCACAGTGTTCTAGGCGAGAAGCAGCTGGTTGATCGGAGAAGACTTGGCCAAAACCCAATGGACGCCTTGACTGGACTGGAATGGACTGATCTTGTCTTGGACACAACCTTGGCTTCACCATGAAGAAGTTGACAGGCCTCGACAGGCTGATCTGGACTCGGACAGAACCTCCTCTAGCTTCTGGACAGTTCTTCGGACTTCCCGCAGAGTATCGAGCAGAACTTCGACTGATCTGAACCCGTGGTTCTGAACTAACTCTGGGCAGAACCTCCACTAGACCATCATAGAATATGACTGGCTTGGACGAATTGAATTGGACAGAGCTTCCGCGTCACAATCGTAGAGAATCGCCGATTGGACGGAACTGGCCTTCTCGGTGGAGTATCGGTCTTCAGAATCGACCATACTCTAGAATCGATCACTTCCTTTCTCTCTCTCTCTCTATAGCCACGTTGAGTTGACTCCCATATGATCTGATCTTCACTTGATTGACCTTCAGTTGGACAGAACCTTCCCAAGGCGATGACTCGAAATCAATAGAGAACTGATCTCGAAAACTCTCTAAAACTCTCGAAATAGCTCGGAATCACTTACTTTCTTTTTCTACTTTTCTCTCAAGGTTTTAACTTTGTTTGGACAGGTCTGGATGTGAAGAAATGAGCTGGGGTCGTGGGGTATTTATAGGAGACACCAGCCAATCAGCTTCAGGTTGGTGGCAGCCCGTGTGTCGCTCCGCATGGCTCCGGACGCATGCACGGCGACACCTCGTGCTCCACATGGCTGGCTGCATGTCCAGGACACATGCAGGACGCCACCACTCCTCCCAGATGTCAGGCTGCATGACTGGAGCTCATGCAAGGCGCCACAGCATCACACACATGTCGATCAGCATGCTTCGGTTGCATGCGTCGCGACATCTCGTGCTTGGCTAATCCACCTCGTGCTCCTACATGTCAAGCTGCATGTGCAGCTTCCATGCACGGCGACACCTCGAGCTTCTCTTGACACTCAGCTGGTTAGACAGTTGCCACCACGTTCTTATCCCTTCTGATCAAGCCACCTCGAGCTTCTCGGTTTCTTTGCGCGATTTCGACTCTTCTTGTGAATTTCTGACCCGCGATCAATCCCGAATATTTTTCCGCTCCCATTCTGATTCTCTGAATATTTTTAATAAACTACAGATGATGTCTGATATCCTTTAAAAATATTTCCCGAGCCTCCGGCTTCCTCAAAGAATTTCGTAATACCGAAATTAGGGTTTTCGCCAAATTTCGGGTTTTCCCGTCGTGCTTCAATCCCGTCGTGCTTGCTTCCCGTCCTGCTTAATTCCTGTCCTGCTTCCGACTTATAATGTCTTCAGAATAATATTTTACTGATACGAAGATATTCTGAGAAAACTTCGTGATGAAGAAACGTCAGTCTTCAAAAACGTCGAGCTTCTAAACCGTCGTGCTTCCAAAAATGTTATGCTTCCAAAACATCCTTCTGATCAATCTAACACTTTTCTAACCATGGTCCAGCAGCTTATGGTTCACCCATGATCAATTCTTCGACCATCCATTGCCCGCGGTATGACCACTAAATAATAATTTTTTTTTTTTTTTTTTTTTTTTTTTTTTTAATTTAACGGGTTTCTACATTCTCCCCCCTTTAATAGAATTCGTCCTCGAATTCTTGGTTGCGCAATTGCTCGTCTTCACAACATTCTCCACTCATCTCCATAACCTCTTTACGCTGTCCACCACGGTTCTTTGAGTGTCCTCTTCAAGGCCTCCACAATTGTCTTCATATCTCATCACTGGAATGATCACTGAGTCATCCTCTTTCTTTTACTCTGCCATAACACCCTCATTGCCCATGATACTATCTTGTCCAGATTCCTCAAATCCTTTCTCGATCTTTGTCTTCCCAATTACTGATGAAGTCCTTCCCCAATGAAGTCTTGTTTCCTCCCATCTGTCCAGTCCATACCACAGCCCAGTTCTCTGAATCTGTCTCTCCTCTTTCGCTTCGGGTTTGGGTTTGGCCTTGAACTCCCTCCACTTTAAGGTTTTCATCCCTTAAAGTTCCGATCAACAAACATACTTACTCGCTGCAACTCAAAAGAACACTTAACATGCAAGTTAGTAGACAATTAATCAAATAATCTACTAACCTAGAAAAATACTAACAATGCAACCTAACCGCAATTCTAACCAGCAACCTAACAGTTCTACCCAAGCAACCTAACAGTTCTACCCAAGCAACCTAACAGTTCTAGATTCCACTATCTCAATCCTAATTCCTAAAACCACAAATCCTATCGCTGGACGTGACCGGTTTCCCTAATGCCTTTTGTGACTCAATTTGACTCGATAAATATTTAAAACCGATTAAATCATGAGTTCCGGAAGCATGGACGAAACCATGCTCTGATACCACCTCTGTAACACCCTCGAACCGTCCTAGGCATAGGTCGACCCACCGGCCAACAATCAAACAAGAACATGACCGACGGACGACCCACACCAAGGGTTGGAGATGAAAGGCGAACCGGCCAGCCAACAATCAAACAAGAACATGACTGACCGTCCAACCCAACACCATGGTCCGGAAGCGCTACGTGACGGGCTAGGGACGATCCGGTCAGAGTCATAAACTTTAGTCCACGACCTAGACCAGTTCATCCACTAACTCGTCCCGCTGTGTCAAGGCATAAGGCTTTGCAACCCGTACCTAGAGTTAGCGTTTTCCGTTAGATCGAGGCCTAAGGCTTTTCAACCCGTACCACGACCTAACGTTGTGTTAGACCGGACTAGTCAAATATCAGAGTACTCATGAAGCGCATATAAAACAATTACTTTTATTGATTCAAGAAATATTCATACATTGAATAATTCAAGACTGGGCCCGGCCTAATGCCAAATCAAGTCAACATAACACAATTCACAATACCGTTTACAAAAGGCATGAAAATCTACACCGGCGGTCCTAACGTCCAGCACGAAGCTATCCGATCATCCTTACCTAAAGCAACCTGCAAAAAGAACAACGGAGTTGGATGAGTAACCTAATGTTACTCAGTGAGCTGGCGGCCTCTACCCGCAACCTAGACTCTACCCAGACAACCCAAAATAACAATCAATCTAGCCCTAGCATGCAATAAAAGCTAAGGCTAAGCAAACCGTTACTAAGTTAGACTTGGCCTCCTGCCACGATCTAGCTTCAAGTAACGGGAACCTGCATTAAAATACGTCAACAAGCAATCCCTAGTTAACCATATATACGCTTGAGTTCAATACTCATGTAGTGTTAGACACTTAGACTATACAAGCATCATAGTCGATCGACCAACAATCAAACAAGAACATGATCGGCCAACCAATGATACCGCATAGCTTTAATATCCACCACCCTTCACAAGCAATCACTCAAACACATACAGGCCAACGTCAGGCCTACACTAACGAAATACACATCAAGCCTAATCTGGTACCTAAACCAGACTTAGGACTTAATGTCATAACCTGCAAGCAAATCAATCAACCACAATCACAATAATAACTATG
>NW_026014798.1:102500-105000 GCF_020379485.1 Brassica napus | reverse complement strand
TTATGGTCGAATTTACCTTGGGTGCATCAGCATGATGAAGAATGATATTCTTCTTTGGACAGATTTGGTTAGATGGCTGCCTTTCTTGCAAATGTTTACCTTGGTTGGTATAACCATCTTCTTGTGATAGCTCAGCTCGGTTTTTATGTTCTTCTTGACTTATCCCTGGATCAAAACATCTTGGCAAAGACAAGTGTATTATACCAAAGTATAGGGATTTATAAACTGAAGAAAACATAGAACAATTAACCTTAATGTCAAATGTGGCAGTAAGAACTTCTTGTTCTTTGTTTGCCTTGTAGTAACCTTGCTTTCCTGTACCAATTTCACTTTTCCTTGGACAAGACAAGTGCATTAATCTTGTCATAGAATCAATAAAAACATTCTGGTTTAAAGTGAATTTTACCTCAGATTTTGGCACTTGAACAGTACATTGTTCAGATTTCGGTTTCCACTTATGGTGTGGATTTTGATTGAGCTCATGATCTGGTTCGGCACTTGGAACTCCAGTAAGCATATGGCTCTCATCTGGTATCCCTGTACCAAGAATATAAATGTTTAAACCAGTATCTAAAGGTGGTGTTAGACACTTACCTTGGTTTGATACTTGGATCACTGGTTTTGGTTTATTAAGCAACTTTGATTGCTTTGTGCTTTGAGCTTCCTTCTGGTCCATTGGAAGGTTTGTGCCTGGCGCCTCTTCTTCTATGTACCTAGGCTCCTTTAGACCTGTAATAACACTCTTGGACAAAGACAAGTGCATCATACAAGTGGTAGATGATTTATGAAAAGATTTATCATGTATAGGACTTACCTTAGCCTTTACTTGGACAATAACTTGCTCTGGTTTGTCTTTGGACCTGATCAAAGTGTTTTGGCCGACACTTGTACTCATCTTCCTGACCTTTGGGATGTCACTCTCCTGCTCTAAGCAGTGGACAATGGCGTGCCCCTGGTTTGGCTGAAAGTTGGCTTCTTTAGGCAAGACTCTTTGAACTTCTTGTTCCACAATTTTCCTTGCTTCTTTGGAACCATGAGTTGGATATCTCCTTGGATATAGTTCCTGGATTTCAGACCTTGTATAATCTGGTGCAAATCTATCCCTCATGACTTCCTTAAGAGCTCTCCACGTTTTGATAGCTGGCTCCTTGTAAAACCATCTATCATCCTCTTTTTGTACCCACCATTTAAAAGCATCATCTTTTAGTTGATCAATGGCATAAGCTAGCCTCTCTTTCCTCAGGATGTTGTTGTAGTGAAACCATTCATCAAGGTTCCTCTCCCATCTTAGATAACCTCTTTTCCTGAAAATTTAAAGAGTTCAACTTTATCAGCAAAAGAGTTATAATCAAACCGAGAATTAACAACATAAGGGTTGTGGGTTTTAGAAGTTGGAGTTTGATTGATCCTTGAAGGATCTGGTGGCTTGGGCTCGACATAGACTGCCCCTGGTACATTTCCAAATCTCCTTTCTCCTTCATGTGGACGTTGGCCTTGTGCCTGATTTCTTTTCTCCAATTGAGCAATCTTAATTTGGAGCTTTTGTAGAGCTGCGGACTGTTGGCTCAAGGTGGCCCTTAGGTTTTGGCCGTGTCTCTCCTCCTCCATTGCTTCCTGAAAACAATCTCAAAGAAAAAGTGAAGGTATGGAAAGTTTTGGTCTAACCAAAATAAAACAAATGCAATTTAACTAAACCGAGAAAATATGCAATTATGAACCGAAATGAAGTAACTATACTAAATTGATTTTTCTTTTGGTTTTCTGAATGCAATTTCGAAATTAAACAATATGGTATGAAAAGAAACAAAAATGGGAAGAAAATATGGAAATTAAACTAACACTGATTTTTTTTGAATTTTCTTAAGATGAAATGCAAAAACACCGGAAATGGAAACTAAAATGTATACTTGAACCCAAAATGATATAAACTAAGCTGAATGATTTTTTTTTTTGAATGCAAATAACAAACTTATGAAACAAATATGGTATGCACGAAATTAAAAATGGTATGACTTTTTATTTATTTATTTTTTTAAGCAAGAAACAACTATGAAAATGCAGATCCTTTTTTTTTTTGAAATAAATGCACAAAATCTAAAAATGGAAAGTGGAGCTGGGGAATGAATGCAAACACGTTTTTCTTTTCTTTTTATGGATGAAATGAATCAAACTAGACAACAGGTCGTCTCCTATCTCAACTCTTTATGGCTTTTCAATTTATGATGAACAAAGAACACAAAAATGCAAAAACAGTTTTTTTTTTTGATTTATAAATGGAAAAACAAATGCAAACAAGATGAATGATGCAAGGATAGAATGGACCTGATTCAGGAGCTTAAGCTCTGATACCAAATGTTGCAGGCTGGGATTCAGGGTGGGCAAGATGGATGATGGAAGCTTGGATGGGTCGACCAAAGAGATGATCGGATGGGCGATATGATGGAATGCAAGTTATGAACCTGAAAACAAATGCAAAAACAAATGAGATATGATTTCTAAT
>NW_026014798.1:67500-87500 GCF_020379485.1 Brassica napus | reverse complement strand
TTATTTTATTGTTTCATGAGCTGAAGAGGAGTTAGTGCGAAGAACCCTAAATTGTTCTTGCTTGAGTTCTGGCTTGCATACATCCGATCAGATCCAGCCCTAAGGTGTTCCTGATCCTAGACGTCCTCAGCTCCCTGTTCAAAACAAAGCCAGTCCACGTTCCAAGTGAGAGAGCTCGCAATCCAGATCAGCTTGCATTCGCGAAACAGACAGTACGCGTCCGAGGTTTATCCGTCCATCTTGGTGGTCCGGTTCAACCCTACAAACAGAGGTATACCGATTGACCTAAGAACCTAGTGATCAAACCCTAAAATTAATAGGAATTAAAATTGATCATCTCATAATCACTAGATTGAAATCGATTCCAACTAGAACATGTTTGATTGTTTTATTGTTTCTGATTTAAATTATAAGAAACCCGGAATCAAAACCCTAAACCTTAAAAGCTAGAATCCGATTTTAAAAGTTTTCTTGCTTGATTGAAATCTTGATTGATTGAGGTTTAGGATTGATAGATTGATTGATAGATCTAATCTCTAAATTCGAAATCCTTAAAGCCTTGAAACCCTTAATTGGCTACTTGAAAGTTTTAAGATCCTAAATCTCGTTTTGATTTCCTAAAAGGTTTTGAAATCTTAAATCTAATAAAAGTCTTAAAAGATTGAAAGTTTAAAAATGATTTCTGAGAGTTAGGTTGCTAGATTGATTGATTCTAAAATCTAGTTGAAACATTACCAACCTTGAAATTGGTAAACTTGATATGTATTGTGTGGCATTGTGTTTTGTCATGAATCATATTGGACGACCATAAGGTCTAATGCATTGCACACACACGTGGCCTTGTGCCCTTGATAGATTGAAAGCCGTGTGGCTTAATACATATCTAAGAGGCCGTGTGGCCTATCATCCGGATAGTCACATGACCCGGACTGCATCATGATCCGATCCTTAAGATCGTTGTATCACATAATAATCGTGAAAGTCTAAGGCATTACATTGCAAAGCAGTATGGCCTTATATCCGGATTGATATATAAACCGGATTGTATCATGAACCAATCTCTAGGATTGTTGTATCACACTAACATGGCCGTGTGACCTGACTCACACCATGATCGATTGTTTTCATAGATGCGTAAGGACTTGTTTGTGGCCGAGCTTGTTAAATATCATGCGGCTACATGACAACATTGTGAACTTAAATATTAAATGACAATGTGACTCAGATATCGAAAAGGGACTTGGTGATACAATCACCAAGGACAACAATGAGAATGAATTGGTACAGGGCTATAAGCATTATATTCCATCATCTCATTGAAGGTCTAAAAGATCAGTACATCACTATGGAAAATCCACAAGACTTTGGGGATGCTTTACAGCATAGAAATTACCACCAGAAAACGGTGTTGCTTCCAAAGACTAGAACTGACTAGAAGAATCTAAGATTCTTGAATTACAAAGTCATGGATGAGTACAACTCAGTCTTGTTTAAGACAGTCTCGATGCTGAGACTTTGTGGCCGAAAATTTTAGTCTTGTTTAAGGCTTCACCACTTATACTGACCTGATCACATGTCTGCTTCGGGCAGAGACCAAATTTTTCGATACGACTAGTCTTATTGCTTTATGATTGCAATTGTGTTTTAACCTAAGGATCATTCACGATTTTTTTATATACAAAGGAATTGGTTTTAAGTTTATTAAACCTTGCCTGATCTTACTTAAACATATGGATGTTTTTTTAAAGTGTTGCCTAAAGGGCATAAAACCATGAATGGTATAGCAAGCATAGTAAAGAAACCATGGCTAAGGCATTTGCCTATAAGGCATTATATACACCCAAAGAAAACGTGGTCCATTGAAGTTATAATGAATGGTTTCCAAAATAAGAAACAATGGACAAACTAGAAGGAAACAAGTTCCTTCAGATTTTGAAAGAAAAATCGCCTAAGACCTTGAAAGAAAGTGGTCGAGACTATACCAATGATCTCTACTGATTTAAACTATGCTACAAGATCAGTATGAAGAAAGGCAAGAGATGTGATGACCATATTGAGATAGCCCACGAAATTACACTATATGGCATGATAGGATTAGCCATCCTAAAGTTTAAACTTGATACAAAGAAATTGAAAAGGCACAGAGTTATCCCGTAAAGATCTCACGTTGTGAAACATGTACACATAGGGAAACTCATTAGGCTTAATTATCCCAAAGCACCACGACCTTATAGTATGGTCATGAGGGGGAGAGAGGATAAACCCATGATCAATACTACAAGTTCGTGTACTATGGTCTAAAGACCATGTTATATGGCTCGGCCATTACTCGGCCATAAAGGGCTATTACCCGGCCAAAGAAAGGCCATGATACAAACGGCCAAACCAAATAGGCTATCACCTATGAACAGCTTGGCCACGACTTGGCCATGACTTGGCCGTGACTTGTCTGCATAGTGCAGCCTTGGCCGCACACAGTCCATGACTCGGCCAAAGAGGCCGAAGAGACCATAAGAGACAACGGCCTGGCCGCAAAGTCCATGACCGACCAAAGAGGCCATCACTTATAAGTGATCGGCCATGTAAGGCCATTACCTATAAAAGGTTCGGCCATTACCTATATGCTTGGGGACATTATGAATATACATGTACAGAATGATAATATGTATCAGGCCATATAAGTGAGCATAGATATTCCCATCTAAAGAATGAATACGGGTCATTAAAACCAGACAAACCATCTTAAGAGATTTTGAAATAAACCACCACATACATATGTGTGCCGTCTAAGATGGAACCTCAAAAGAGGATTGGGAATATATGTTGGATAGGAGTATTACTTTCTCCCACGAATTCAAAGAAAGCTTGAGCCAAAACATGGGTGATTAAATTAGTGGCCAGGTACGGATTGCATGACCAAAAGCATCCGACTATCCAAACATTAAAGGAGAAAGATTATAAGCTGGATAAAGAAAGAGTAAAGGAATGATAAGAATGGTTTTAACCAGCATTGTCTTGGCAAGATCCTCGGACTATACATTATGATATAAGACGTCCAAAGAAAGATAATATAAAGATAGCCAGTTGAGAAGCTAATCGAGATGCCAGACACTGACCCGAAAAGAATGATTAAGTAATAACCAGCTTAGCACCAAATGAAACGTCCTAGAAGAGACATAATCAAGTTTCTATAGAGTCTATACAAGATAGACCAAGTGTTCCATAAAGATAAAAGGAACCTCGGATAGAAAGAAAAGAGAAAGGTGCATAGACAGATCCGAGGTCATGATAAAAGAAACCATACCAGACATTGAGAGAAAAGGCTGCGCAGCTACACATCTAAGGTACCAAACTATGTAGTCTTGGGACGCCAAGCTACTAGGTAACAAAGGTCCTGGATAATGAAATCTCAAAGTGATCAGATCATGTCGGGAACATAATGGAACCACATGAAGGTGTCGACACACACACACATGAACATCTATATAAAAGATGCATAAGAGAATAGCACTTGAACATAAAGAGATAAGCGAGGATCAGAGAACCCACGAATGAGTACTCATCATACAATCATAGAATCATGAAAGATTATAAAGAATGGAAAGAAAAACGTGGAGGTTCAAAGTATCTAAAGAGAGATGAGCGTATTGGCCATGTACATATACAGAAACGCCATCTGATAAACCAGTGAAATAAATGGATCTTGTGAGATAAAGAAACCGTGAGAGAAGACACATGATCACGTGGCCTTAAGTGCCCATGTCTTCATAATAACAGCATTAGATCATAGATTGTTACACAAGGTACTCACAGAGATCAAAGGAACAGATTATAAGGAGATAAACTCCTATGTGGTGATTGCTGCTACAGAATTCGAAATTGACAAAGGTCTGGTCATAAAGAAAGAAAATAGATACACTAATGTGGTAAGCAGCATATGGATCACTGGATAAGATAATGTAGAATGAGAGAACAGCTTTGTTCCTAAGCTGATTCATGGACTGAAACAAAAGCAGCTGCATATAGTATGTAAGAGGAATTGATCACACATGATCATTGATCTTGGAGTTGTATAAAGACAATCCAATAAACAGTCCATATACATAAGAGGTTTTATAAGAAATTCCTTGTGCTTATACTAAACCTAAAGGAGGTTAGTAAATATAGAATGAAATCTATGTGGGTGACTGGCTAAAACGTCCAGCACACCAGCTAAGAGCATCCGGCTCTCTGGCCAAAGGCGTCCAGACCTCAGGCTATAAGCGTCCGGCTCTGCCCGTCTAAGAACGTCCGGCCCCTTCTACCAAGGACGTCCGGCTCATATCCTTTGATCACGAGCTAGTAGGAAAGATCAACCATCAGGTTGTGATCCAATAATCAGATCCCTTAAGTAAGGATCCGGCATAGCAGAACAGTCTGCTGCCGTATGATCTATTCCCATAAAACTCTGATGGGATTGATAGGAAATATTTAATCAACCGGATACAAAGTATTGTAGTCCATAAGCTCGTTGAAGTCCATGACCTAATAATGTATACTTAGTGTGTGATATGATCCACAGCAACTAAGGTCATGAGACGCCATCATATGGCATTACCTAAGGCAAAGGAATTAATGTCCACATCCATGAGAGTGTTCGGCCTAAGAGCCACAGCAATGACCATTGATCTTGAACACTCATAAGACAAGTAGAAGACATGTATAGACGTGGTCTATGACCTGGACATGGATCGACTAGATTGAATCATGGTCGAATGATAACTGTCCATAAGTACTTGGTCTGTCCGACTTAAGTAAATGAGTTTGATAAAGTAGACAAACACGTCTAGACCATGGACAGATGCAAACACGTTTTATAAAGACCAACAAGTGATCCCCAAGGACAATGTGGTTCACATTGCTTAGCACACATGCTTTAAACGGGACACTCAATGTCAAAAGACATGAGAGACGACCATAAAAGGTCGAAGTGGTCTTGATTACGGTTCAGTAATGAAACTGACCGATTACTCCCATTCTATACCTACAGGATAGATCACGCATCAAGATGCGTAGTATGTAGAACATACACCGAGGTTCACATCAGGGGGAGTAGTGCGTGTTGTACTCTTTTTCCTTCATCTTGGTTTTGTCCCACTGGGTTTTCCTGATAAGGTTTTAATGAGGCAACATTAAGCGTACTACAAATCCTGTATGGTTATGGCATCCAAGGGGGAGTGTTATGAACATGTGTGGATTGCCATTAACCAAGACAAGAAGAGAAGGCCCATCAGGCCACGTCTGGCCCAAGCCAAGACCACGTCCAAGAGAAGAGAGAGAGAGCCGACTTCAGGAGAGAGAGAGGCGGCCACAAGCTTAGAGAGAAAAGGAAACCCTTTCCTTTTTCCTAGTAGATGTAATCTTTCCTTTTATGTATTTAGTAGATTTCCTATTTCATGTAGGATTAGGATAAGTACTCTTTCCATTTATCTCTATCTTGTAATCCTTATATAAGGAACCCCCATTGATGATTAATAACACAGAACAATTACACACGAAATATTCAGTCTCAAACCCTTCTTTTACAACACAAAAGAGTTAATTCATCCCATCAGTACGCTTGGCCTCGATCATACCAAGGAAAAATGTTAACACTTGGTTGGATGATGGAAAGTCGAGCCAGCATAAGTACTACTTGGACCAATCAGACTGACTTGGACAGTCCAGTCCATCAAAACTCGAGCTTATGTCCAGATCAGTACACGGATCAGTCCACGGGAAGGGCCAGCATGCTGATATGTGTACTGACATGGTGCATCAGTTGTCCAAAATCAGTACACGGATCAGTCCACGGGAAGGGCCAGCATGCTGATATGTGTACTGACATGGTGCATCAGTTGTCCAAAATCAGTACACGGACAGTCCACGGGAAGCGCCAGCATGCTGATATGTATGGTCAGCATGCTGATATGAGTTCAGTACACGGATCAGTCCACGGATCAGTACACGGACAGTCCACGGGAAGGGCCAGCATGCTGATATGTGTGGTCAGCATGCTGATATGAGTTCAGTACACGGATCAGTACACGGACAGTCCACGGGAAGGGCCAGCATGCTGATATGTGTGGTCAGCATGCTGATATGAGTTCAGTACACGGATCAGTACACGGATCAGTACACGGATCAGTCCACGGGAAGGGCCAGCATGCTGATATATGTGGTCAGCATGCTGATATGAGTTCAGTTCAGTACACGGATCAGTACACGGACAGTCCACGGGAAGGGCCAGCATGCTGATATGTGTGGTCAGCATGCTGATATGAGTTCAGTACACGGATCAGTACACGGATCAGTCCACGGGAAGGGCCAGCATGCTGATATGTGTACTGACATGGTGCATCAGTTGTCCAAAATCAGTACACGGACAGTCCACGGGAAGGGCCAGCATGCTGATATGTGTGGTCAGCATGCTGATATGAGTTCAGTACACGGATCAGTCCACGGATCAGTACACGGACAGTCCACGGGAAGGGCCAGCATGCTGATATGTGTGGTCAGCATGCTGATATGAGTTCAGTACACGGATCAGTACACGGATCAGTACACGGACAGTCCACGGGAAGGGCCAGCATGCTGATATGTGTGGTCAGCATGCTGATATGAGTTCAGTACACGGATCAGTACACGGATCAGTACACGAATCAGTCCACGGGAAGGGCCAGCATGCTGATATGTGTGGTCAGCATGCTGATATGAGTTCAGTACACGGATCAGTACACGGATCAGTACACGGACAGTCCACGGGAAGGGCCAGCATGCTGATATGTGTGGTCAGCATGCTGATATGAGTTCAGTACACGGATCAGTACACGGATCAGTACACGGATCAGTCCACGGGAAGGGCCAGCATGCTGATATGTGTACTGACATGGTGCATCAGTTGTCCAAAATCAGTACACGGACAGTCCACGGGAAGGGCCAGCATGCTGATATGTGTGGTCAGCATGCTGATATGAGTTCAGTACACGGATCAGTCCACGGACAGTCTGTGTGTGCTAACGGACAGGCACGGACGTCCTGCGTGTGCTGACGGACGTCCTGTGTGTACTGAACAGACAGCCCACGTGGGCCAAAATCACCCGAACAGTCCACAGGAAGGGCCAGCATGCTGATATGTGTACTGACGGACGACCACGGATGTCCTGTGTGTGCTGACGGACGTCCTGTGTGTACTGACGGACGTCCTGTGTGTGCTGACGGACGTCCTGTGTGTACTGATGGACACACGGACACACACGGACGTCCTGCGTGTGCTGACGGACGCCCTGTGTGTGCTGACGGACGGCCACGGACGTCCTCTGTGTACTGACGGACGTCCTGTGTGTGCTGACGGACGGCCACGGACGTCCTTTGTGTGCTGACGGACGTCCTGTGTGTACTGACGGACGTCCTGCGTGTGCTGACGGACACACGGACACACACGGACAGCCACAGACGTCCTGCGTGTGCTGACGGACGTCCTGCGTGTGCTGACGGACGTCCTGTGTGTGCTGACGGACGTCCTGTGTGCACTGACGGACACACGGACACACACGGACAGCCACGGACGTCCTGCGTGTGCTGACGGACGTCCTGCGTGTGCTGACGGACGTCCTGCGTGTGCTGACGGACGTCCTGTGTGTGCTGACGGACGTCCTGTGTGCACTGACGGACACACAGACACACACGGACAGCCACGGACGTCCTGCGTGTGCTGACGGACGTCCTGTGTGTGCTGACGGACGTCCTGTGTGCACTGACGGACACACGGACACACACGGACAGCCACGGACGTCCTGCGTGTGCTGACGGACGTCCTGTGTGTACTGAACAGACAGCCCACGTGGGCCAAAATCACCCGAACAGTCCACGGAGCGTGCTGATATGTGTACTGATGGACAGCCGGACGTCCTGTGTGTGCTGACGGACGGCCACGGACGTCCTGTGTGTGCTGACGGACACACACGGACGTCCGTGTGTACTGAACAGACAGCCCACGTGGGCCAAAATCACCCACGGACAGCCAAAATCACCCGAGAAGCCAGAAATGCAAAAATTAATATTTTTGAAGAAAGTTTTCTGAAAGGAAACATCAAAAATATGTCAACAAAGAGTTTAGGATGTCAAGTGTTGATCAAAAGTTGCTGTAGACATCCGTTTAGACCACGAAACTCCGACCTTTGTAGCATGCAAAAGACATGGTTAGAAGCAAAAGAAATTTATGAAAATTTACCAGAAAATAGCTTTAACCATCCTTATGAAGCATGCAAAAAATCAGATTCAAATTCGAAGTATTTTTTTTTTTACATTAAAAATACTCCCCGGAACACAACCAATGTCTACTGGTGACAGACTGAAAAAAAGCGTTTTGTATATATAAGGGGTAGGCACTCTCTTGAGCCTCCTACCCCCCAGTACCCGAACGGTTCGGGTACGTAGTGTTGGACTGTTCGGTCCAACACTATCGAGGGCTGGGTTGAGGTCGATGGCCGGATTGTCCCCGGTGAATTTTCCGGGAACTTTTCCGGCGAATTTTCCGGTGGACCGTTTTGCCCCTAACTTCAAATTTTCGCGCTTGCATGGTCTTGGCCTGGTTTCATCCGTCTTCCAGTTGCTTTTTTTATTACATCTCAAGAGTGGTTGGAAAGATTGATGTTAGCGGGGCAATGAACATTCGGCGTATGAGTGGTGATTGGATAGCTAGTGTTTGTAGGCTCTGTGCTCGCGCACCCAACTGTCACGCCCCCAATCCTGAATAGGATTGTTGGGACGGCCATGGTTCGAGGAAACATACAAGCCAGTCTTGAGACATCAAGGCAAGCGTTCCATGGTCGAGAAAGAAGGTTAAGGATATAAGGAAACTTAGACTTAACCTTATACGAGCTAAGTGTCAGCTAGGACGAGTAAGACGGTAGCTAGGACGAAGTGGACGAGTAGCTCGGCCAGCTCAAGGAAGCTAGGTTCAGTTCACTCCAGCTCAGTCCCTACTAAGTCAGCTCCACTAGCTGGACTACTAGCTCACTCAGCTGAGGCAGCTGAGTGTCAGCTCATCTCAGCTAGACGGACTGTCCGGGCTTTAGGCCGATGGTCCGGGTCTGGGTCAGTGGCGGGCTGGGAGGTCCGGCCATGAGGCCATGGGCTGTTGGGTCCTTGGGCAAGGCTGTGGGCTGTGTCCAGGAGGCCTGGGGCGTGGGTTGGGCTTGTGGCCGACCCCAAACCCAATCAGAAAGGGCGAAGGGATGCAAGTGGCCGAAAGGGGGCAACTCTTGGCCGATGGTGCCCATTCGCTAGCAAGTCGTGCCTGTTCGTGGGGCAAGACTTACCCCCTCGTTTTCTATAAATATGGGGGCTCTCTGGTCGATTTCATTATCCAATTCCAGAGTAAAATACTCAGAGAAAAACGTAGAGAGAAAGAAAGAGAGAAAGAGAGAGTTCCGGCCAAGAGAAAGGCCGATTGTGGTGGTGTTGTGTTCCGGCGACTCTGATCGTTTGAGAACTAACTCCGGTCAAGAATGGGAGATCAAGACAAGGAGAAGAGCATGGAGAACCCAGATGTGGTTCACAAGGTATGTGATGGGCCGTGGCTCCATCAGACCGAACGGACGGTCCATGCGACCGCACCGCGGCTCTGGTCGGTTCCTAAGTCCCATCCGGCTCTCCTTATCTATTTCAATTCGTTTCTCTTCTCTTCTCTCTGGTTAAACACGAAAGGTTGTGTTGGTTGAGTCCAAGGGACACGTCCCTAGGCTTTGGCCGAACATAACCAGACCGCTAGTGTAACACCCCCGAACCGTCCTAGACATATGGTCGATCAACCGGCCAACAATCAAACAAGAACATGACCGATCGACCGTCCATCACCCAGGGTTAGAGATGAATGAGCCAACCGGCCAGCCAACAATCAAACAAGAACATGACTGACCGTCCAACCCAACACCATGGTCCGGAAGCGCTACGTGACGGGTTAGGGATGATCCGGTCAGAGTCACAAACTTTTACTCCACGACCTAGACCAGTTCATCCACTAACTCGTCCCGCTGCGTCAAGGCATAAGGCTTTGCAACCCGTACCTAGAGTTAGCGTTTCCCGTTAGATCAAGGCCTAAGGCTTTTCAACCCGTACCTCGACCTAACGTTGTGTTAGACCGGACTAGTCAAATATCAGAGTACTCATGAAGCGCATATAAAACAATTACTTTATTGATTCGAGAAATATCCATACATTGATATAATTCGAGACCGGTCCCGGCCTAATGCCAAATCGAGTCAACTAAACACAAATCCACAATACCGTTTACAAAAGGCATGAAAATCTACACCGGCGGTCCTAACGTCCAGCACCAAGCTATCCGATCATCCTTACCTAAAGCGACCTGCAAAAAGGACAACGGAGTTGGATGAGTAACCTAATGTTACTCAGTGAGCTGGCGGCCTCTACCCGCAACCTAGACTCTACCCAGACAACCCAAAATAACAATCAATCTAGCCCTAGCATGCAATAAAAGCTAAGGCTAAGCAAACCGTTACTAAGTTAGACTTGGCCTCCTGCCATGATCTAGCTTCAAGTAACGGGAACCTGCATTAAAACAAGTCAACAAGCAATCCCTAGTTAACCATATATACGCTTGAGTTCAGTACTCATGTAGTGTTAGACACTTAGACTATACAAATACCATTGGCCGATCGACCAACAATCAAACAAGAACATGATCAGCCGACCAATGATACCGCATAGCTTTAATATCCACCACCCTTCACAAGCAATCACTCAAACACATATAGGCCAACGTCAGGCCTACACTAACAAAATACACATCAAGCCTAATCCGGTACCTAAGCCAGACTTAGGACTTAATGTCAGAACCTGCAAGCAAATCAATCAACCACAAACACAATCACACTAATAAGACTATGAGTAACTACGACTCGATCTAACTTGTAACACCGTATATCGGTGCTACCCTAACTCGAGGGTTCCATAACCCTCTACGACACTCTAACACAACACTCTAACCTGGGCCCTGGTGACTTCGTGTTCCTCCTCTCTATCGGCAATATCCTATCTCCCTACCACAAAGGCCAGAAGAAGGAACTTTCAACCGACCGCGGCCCACAGTCATTCGGGTCACCGCGCGACAGCCCACAGTCCTTCGGGTCACTGCCACATTACACCGTCGTGTAATACTCAGCCATAGTACATGACACCGTTCGTCTGAGTCTTCCCGATCCAGCGAATAAGGGGTTTCCTTGAACCCGCTGGGTACGAGGCCGAGGAAACACTAATCACCCCTACACAAGCCTAGTATGGGCGGGTCACGCACATACTGTCGGCACACTCACACAACACAAACTCAATCTAGAACCTAACCTAAAGATAAAGTTCCAGATCCTAACTAGACACGACTCCACAACACAAACCAATAGTACCAGTAGTCCGGCCTATATGGCCTAAGACAATTAGTACTAACTACTAAACAATAATATGAATACTAAACAACACAATCAAACCGTTACCCAGATAGTCCAGCCTCCCACTGAGAAACTATCTTTAAAGATAACGGGAACCTGCACTCAATAATATCAACACGCAATAATAGAAAACATGATGCATCCTAGCCCTAGTCCTAGTCAGGTTATTAACTCAGTCTTAATTCCATTCATCTCAGCTTAGCCCTTGCTAAACTGAGTCCGGTTCCATAAATAAAATAACCCTAAGGACTCTACCATTCAATAACGTGATCATTCTAATCTATATGCAGACTCGATCTACCCTAAATTCCAAGTGGAATTCAAACAAACCAACTCACAGTGTTCTAGGCGAGAAGCAGCTGGTTGATCGGAGAAGACTTGGCCAAAACCCAATGGACGCCTTGACTGGACTGGAATGGACTGATCTTGTCTTGGACACAACCTTGGCTTCACCATGAAGAAGTTGACAGGCCTCGACAGGCTGATCTGGACTCGGACAGAACCTCCTCTAGCTTCTGGACAGTTCTTCGGACTTCCCGCGGAGTATCGAGCAGAACTTCGACTGATCTGAACCCGTGGTTCTGAACTAACTCTGGGCAGCACCTCCACTAGACCATCATAGAATATGACTGGCTTGGACGAATTGAATTGGACAGAGCTTCCGCGTCACAATCGTAGAGAATCGCCGATTGGACGGAACTGGCCTTCTCGGTGGAGTATCGGTCTTCAGAATCGACCATACTCTAGAATCGATCACTTCCTTCTCTCTCTCTCTCTCTCTCTATGGCCACGTTGACTTGACTCCCATCTGATCTGATCTTCACTTGATTGACCTTCAGTTGGACAGAACCTTCCCAAGGCGATGACTCGAAATCAATAGAGAACTGATCTCGAAAACTCTCTAAAACTCTCGAAATAGCTCGGAATCACTTGCTTTCTTTTTCTACTTTTCTCTCAAGGTTTTAACTTGCTTTTGAAAGGTCTGGATGTGAAGAAATGAGCTGGGGTCGTGGGGTATTTATAGGAGACACCAGCCAATCAGCTTCAGGTTGGTGGCAGCCCGTGTGTCGCTCCGCATGGCTCCGGACGCATGCACAGCGACACCTCGTGCTCCACATGGCTGGCTGCATGTCCAGGATACATGCAGGACGCCACCACTCCTCCCAGATGTCAGGCTGCATGACTGGAGCTCATGCAAGGCGCCACACATCCTCACACATGTCGATCAGCATGCTTCGGTTGCATGCGCGGAGACACCTCGTGCTTGGCCGTTCCACCTCGTGCTTCTATGTGTCAAGCTGCATGTGCAGCTTCCATGCACGGTGACACCTCGAGCTTCTCTTGACACTCAGCTGGTTAGACAGTTGCCACCACGTTCATATCCCTTAGATCAAGCCACCTCGAGCTTCTCGGTTCCTTTGCGCGATTTCGACCCTTCTTGTGAATTTCTGACCCGCGATCAATCCCAAATATTTTTCTGCTCCCATTCTGATTCTCTGAATATTTTTAATAAACTACAGATGATGTCTGATATCCTTTAAAAATATTTCCCGAGCCTCCGGCTTCCTCAAAGAATTTCGTAATACCGAAATTAGGGTTTTCGCCCAACTTCGGGTTTTCCTGTCGTGCTTCAATCCCATCGTGCTTGCTTCCCGTCGTGCTTGCTTCCCGTCCTGCTTCCGACTTATAATGTCTTCAGAATAATATTTTACTGATACGAAGATATTCCGAGAAAACTTCGCGATGAAGAAACGTCAATCTTCCAAAACGTCGAGCTTCTAAACCGTCGTGCTTCAAAAATGTAATTCTTCCAAAACTGCCGTATGATCAATCTAAGACATTTCTAACAATGGTAGAGCAGCTTATCTCAACTCATGCTTCACTCACGATCCATTCTTCGACCTTCTCGTACTTCAAATTTCCCGATCGATCTGTATTGCCCGCGACTCAACCACAAAGATACTCGACCATTCTCTCTCTCTCTTTTTTTTTTTTTTTTTTTTTTTTTTAACGGGTTTCTACAGCTAGCCTTGACACGGGTCGGTTAGACGGATGATCCGATCGCACCAAGACTGGGCGGTTAGGACGAACGGTTGGGAATGACCCAAAGGGCACGAGTTGTCAAGAGTCATGAGTGTTTAAAGGTTGTGAGTTGCCAAAGGGTGTCAGGGACCAAAAGGTACGAGTTACCAAAGGTTGCGAACATCAAAAGGTACGAGAACCAGGAGGCACGATTGGCCAAAGGGTGCATGTTCCAAACGGTGTCTTTCGGGACAGGCTAGGACCGATCCTTATGGATCAGCCTATGGCTTGTCTAGTTAAGACAAGGTCACGGTTTGTCTAAGCCAAGGTAGAGTCGCAAGGTCTGACCGGTTGCTAAGCCTTCCGGATTAGGCTTGAGGCTTACTAGGCCGATTGGATCCAGGCCTAAGGCCGGATCAGGTAAGGGAGTCCGTTGGGCCATTGAGCCGGACTCCATTGGCCGGTCGCACCTAGATTCTATCCGGATAGACGGATTGGTCTTTGGGGACGATCCGGATCTGTTCGTGTGTTCTGTTATCTATTCTGGACTATCTATCTGATTCTAAGTCAAGGGGTGGTTGGTTGAATGACTTAGGATACGGTAGGTAGGTTCATACGTTTTATGATTATGTTGACTGAGGTTTATCTAAGTTCTAGGAACCAAGCCAAGCATTGTAGAATCAATCCGTTCTATTCTCGGTTATGATTAATGCTTATCTGGTTGTGGTTTCAGGAACTAAGGATGGTTCTGGTCAAGCCAAGGAGCCGTGAAGGCTCGGTCAGTGAGAGGCTGTGTAACGTGTGGTTAGATGATGCTAGGGATGAACTAGTGATTGTCTATGAGACTGTTAAGAAGTTGTGTATTGAATCTCATGTTTCTAAGTAATACAAAGTTTATACATTGTTATTCCGCTGTGCAATCTGTTCCTTTGTTTATGAACCTCATATTCGAATATGACTTAGTAACTAATAGACTTAAAAATGGATCAAACAAGCAGAGAAATTAATAAGTAAGCCTGCGGACTCCATCAGGTCGAGAGGCCAGGGTTCGGGTCTTACAAGTTGGTATCAGAGCATGCTTGATTCTAGGATAGTTGGGTTAGGCAGTCCACACACACACACGCAGCCAGCTGATTAGGTCTCACGGTGAGGTTTGATTGCTTAGTCTAGGGATTGTTTTGTTTTGTTTATGTTAGTGTGTTTCGTACTAACATTGTCTGAATCCTTAGGCTGGAAAAAGCAAATCGGGAAAGTCCCGAAAGAGTAAGAAAACAGCCGGTCAGTCTAGTCAAGTGGCCATGGACGGGACCAATCTATCCGGATTGCAAACCGATCCGGCCGCAGCTGACACTAGAGACGTGTTGCCAACTGATCAGGCTAATCTTACGGGGACGCAACAGGATGGTCAGGAACATCGGGAGAGTGATGAGGAAGTGGAATCCTCGAACGCTAACCGTGATGGTGACCAGCATGAGAGAGTGGCCGATGGAACGGCTAATGTGCCCGCAACACTGTCCAAAGAGGACTTGTTAGAGGCCATGAAGGTAATGGGGACTCAGGTTGCGGCTATGGCGCAACTGTTCACGCCACTAGTGAACTCCTCGGTTGGCCAGGCTACGCCTGTGGCTACGACCACCCCCAACACCAATGGTCCAGTTGTGGAAACGGTTGAGGTGATCGAGATCGATCCACCGGAAAAGTCTGGAAAGAAGGTGGACTATCTGAGTCTGCTTCAACATTTATCCAGGTTGGGTACGAAGCATTTCTCCGGTAGCACCGACCCTATTGTGGCAGACGAGTGGAGGAGTAGGTTGGTCCGAAACTTTCAATCAACTCGCTGTCCAGTGGATTACAGACGCGACATTGCGGTTCACTTCCTGGAAGGGGACGCGCATAACTGGTGGCTTGCAGTGGACAAGCGCACCAATGGGAGTCTGGAAAGTTTTGCGGACTTTGAAGTTGAATTCAACCGCAAATACTTCCCTGCTGAGGCTTGGGATCGTCTGGAAGCTCAGTTTCTAGATTTGGCCCAAGGCCGCAGGACCGTACGGGAGTACGAAGAAGAGTTCAACCGGCTCAGACGGTTTGTTGGAAGAGAGCTGGAGGACGAGGCAGTCCAGGTCCGTAGGTTCATCCGAGGCCTAAGGCCCGAACTGAAGACCCATTGCTCGATCCGCACTTTCAACACCGTCGGAGAACTGGTGGAACGGGTGGCTTTGCTAGAGTCTAACTTGGCTGAAGAAGCTAAGCTTAAGGCTAAGTCACAGTCTGGCCCGTCGGGCAAAACAAATGATAAAAAGAGGAAGTGGGACCAGGTGGACGGAGGTAAGACCTCTGGTGGCCGACCTACATGTCCCAAGTGTGGAAAGAATCATCCCGGTGAGTGCTGGAAGGCCATGGGGGCTTGTGTGCGATGTGGCAGCATGGATCACACGATCCAAAACTGCACTCGACCAAACCGATTCTCCGACCAGTCCAGTGGCAGCGGCTCCGTGACTTGCTTCCTATGTGGCAAGACTGGACACTACAAGTCGGATTGTCCTAAGCTACAAGGAGGACAAGGGAAGGGCCGTGGAGACACAGGCAAGTCGACCCAGAGTAGGCCGACCACAACACCAAGGGTGTATGAGCTGTTCCGGGACGACGGCGCTTCTGGATCGTTTGATTCGATCTCTGGTAATTCCTAAATTTTTCTTTTTACATTCAAGTAGAAAATGCTTGGTATGGAACCTAGAATGTCTAGGGGATTCTGATGAGGGTCTCTGTTAGGAACCCTCATGATTGGTGGTGTGGAAACCCACGTACTTTTCGACACAGGGGCTACACATAGTTTTGTGAGTCCGGGACTGGTCGGAAAGGGTCTGTTCTGTCTGGACGCTGGAGATAATTTTGGGATAGTGAGGGCGGCCGGAGGGCAAGCCATGAACTCACTAGGTCTCATGTCAAATATCCCAGTGTCAATACAGGGAAAGGTATTCCCTGTGGATTTGGTCTGTGTCAACCTAAAGAATCACGAAGTGATCCTAGGTATGGACTGGTTGGGAAAGTATCGGGCCACTCTCGATTGCCATAGAGGTCGTGTGCAATTGGAGACTGGGCTTCGACCGATCCAGTACCAATGTCTGTGTCCGGCTCAAGAGAAAGTAGTGGTTTCAGCAGTTCGAGCGATTCGGATGTTGGAACAGGGTTGTCAGTCCTTTTTGGCTACAATTACAACTACAGAGCCGGGCAGTTCTGTCTGTCTGAAAGACCTTTCAGAGGATTCGTTGGTGTCGAAGTTCCCAGATGTGTTCCAGGTACCTCAGGGTGTCCCTCCTGATAGGTCGGATCCATTTACGATTGAACTAGAGCCAGGGACAGCTCCGCTGTCCAAGAGTCCGTACCGGATGGCTCCGGCCGAGATGGCCGAGCTAAAGAAGCAATTGGAAGAATTGCTTAACAAGGGGTTCATACGGCCAAGTAGCTCCCCTTGGGGTGCACCAGTCCTCTTCGTGAGAAAGAAGGATGGTAGCATGCGTCTGTGCATCGACTATCGAGGGTTGAACAGGGTCACTGTGAAGAACAAGTACCCGTTGCCCAGGATAGACGAACTGTTGGATCAACTCAAAGGAGCCAAGTGGTTTTCCAAGATTGATTTGGCTTTAGGGTATCATCAGATCCCTATAGAGCCAAATGATATTAGGAAGACGGCATTTAGGACCAGGTACGGTCATTACGAGTTCGTAGTGATGCCGTTCGGTCTGACCAATGCACCTGCCGCTTTCATGAAAATGATGAACAGCGTGTTCCGAGATTTCTTGGATGAATTCGTGATCATCTTCATTGATGATATCCTAATTTATTCCAAGGATGAGGAATCTCATAGGAAACACTTGAGAGCCGTGCTGGAACGATTACGAGAACACAAACTCTATGCTAAACTCAGTAAATGTAGCTTTTGGCAGAAGAGTATTGGGTTCCTCGGCCATATTGTTTCCGATCAGGGCATCTCGGTGGATCCAGAGAAGATCAGGGCAATCAAGGATTGGCCCCGACCACGCAGTGCTACGGAAGTCAGAAGCTTCTTAGGGCTGGCAGGTTACTATAGAAAGTTTGTGAAAGGATTCGCAAGCTTGGCTCAGCCTATGACGCGGTTGACTGGGAAGGACGTTAAGTTCACATGGGCTGAAGAGTGTGAGGAATGTTTCTCCGCACTTAAGAACATGCTGACTAGCGCACCCGTCCTAGTGCTTCCGGAGGCCGATCAACCATATGTGGTCTATACGGACGCGTCCATCACTGGACTAGGTTGCGTATTGACCCAGCATGGGAAAGTCATTGCCTATGCGTCCAGGCAGTTGAGGAAACATGAGGGAAACTACCCCACCCATGATCTCGAAATGGCTGCGGTAGTATTCGCCTTAAAGATTTGGCGATCATACTTGTATGGCGCCAAAGTTCAGATACTTACGGACCATAAGAGTCTTAAGTATATATTCACCCAGCCTGAGTTAAACTTAAGGCAGAGGAGGTGGATGGAATTCGTAGCTGACTACGATTTGGACATCACCTACTATCCGGGAAAGGCTAATCTGGTAGCAGACGCTTTGAGCCGGAAGAGGGCTGATGTATCGGCCGAACGGGAGGCGGACGACCTGGACGGTATGGTCCGTGCTCTGCGGCTGAATGTGCTGACTACGACAACCGAAGCTTTGGGGTTGGAGGCGGTTAACCAAGCCGACCTGCTTACTCGAATCCGGTTGGCTCAAGGTCAGGACGAGAACCTGAATAAGGTTGCTCAGAATGATAGGACGGAGTACCAGATCGCAAGGGATGGTACCATCCTAGTAAACGGTCGGATCAGTGTTCCTAATGATAGGAGTCTAAAGGAAGAGATTATGAGGGAGGCTCATAAGTCCAGATTCTCGGTTCATCCTGGTGCGACTAAGATGTACCAGAACCTTAAGAAATTCTATCATTGGATCCGTATGAAGGCAGATGTAGCGGAATGGGTGGCCAAGTGTTCCACTTGCCAACTCATCAAAGCAGAACATCAGGTGCCTAGTGGGTTATTACAAAGCTTGCCTATTCCGGAATGGAAATGGGATCACATCACAATGGACTTTGTGACCGGGTTCCCTACCACGAGGAATAAGAAGGATGCGGTTTGGGTTGTGGTAGATCGACTAACCAAATCAGCACACTTCCTGGCTATCAAGAAGTCGGATGGGGTAGATCAGATTGTACGTAAGTACATTGATGAGATCGTCCGACTACATGGTGTGCCGGCAAGCATAGTCTCGGATAGGGATTCAAGGTTCACATCTTACTTCTGGAAGGCTTTCCAAAAGGCCTTAGGAACAAGGGTGAACATGAGTACAGCCTATCACCCACAGACGGATGGACAGTCTGAACGTACGATCCAGACATTGGAAGATATGTTGCGAGCATGTGTTCTAGACTGGGGTGATTCCTGGGAGAAACATCTACCTCTGGTAGAATTTGCTTACAACAATAGTTTCCATAGTAGTATTGGCATGTCGCCATACGAAGCTCTGTATGGGCGTCCATGCAGGACACCCTTATGCTGGACCCAAGTTGGGGAACGCAGCATGATTGGTCCGGAGATTGTCGAAGAGACAACCGAAAAGATCAAGTTCTTGAGGGACAAGATGAGACAGGCACAAGATCGCCAAAAGAACTATGCAGATCGAAGAAGGAAAGATCTCGAGTTTCAAGTAGGTGACTTGGTGTATCTCAAAATGATTACCTTCAAAGGACGAGTCCGAATTTCCGGGAGACGGAAGTTAGACCCGAGATACTTGGGGCCGTTCAAGGTCATTGAAAGAGTTGGGATGGTGGCCTACAAGTTGGACTTACCGGCCAAGATGGACGCATTTCATAATGTGTTCCACGTCTCCCAACTTCGGAAATGTTTGACGGACCAAGACATCGCTCTTCCTGCCATTCCAGACGATCTTGGTAAGAACCTAACCTTGGAAACGAGGCCAGTTCGAATCATAGATAGGATGGAAAACGCAACAAGGAAGAAGACGGTCCAGATGGTCAAGGTCGTCTGGGACTGTAATGGTCAGGATATAATCACTTGGGAGACCGAAGCTAGAATGAAAGCAGAGTACCCAGAGTGGTTGGACCAGTTTGTTTCCGAGGAAGCATTCGATTCGGATTCGAGGACGAATCCATCCCAAGGGGGGGAGACTTGTCACGCCCCCAATCCTGAATAGGATTGTTGGGACGGCCATGGTTCGAGGAAACGTACAAGCCAGTCTTGAGACATCAAGGCAAGCGTTCCATGGTCGAGAAAGAAGGTTAAGGATATAAGGAAACTTAGACTTAACCTTATACGAGCTAAGTGTCAGCTAGGACGAGTAAGACGGTAGCTAGGACGAAGTGGACGAGTAGCTCGGCCAGCTCAAGGAAGCTAGGTTCAGTTCACTCCAGCTCAGTCCCTACTAAGTCAGCTCCACTAGCTGGACTACAAGCTCACTCAGC
>NW_026014798.1:50000-55000 GCF_020379485.1 Brassica napus | reverse complement strand
ACAAGTCAACAAGCAATCCCTAGTTAACCATATATACGCCTGAGTTCAATACTCATGTAGTGTTAGACACTTCGACTATACAAGTATCATTAATCGATCGACCAACAATCAAACAAGAACATGATCGGCCAACCAATGATACCGCATAGCATTAATATCCAGCACCCTTCACAAGAAATCCCTCAAACACATACAGGCCAACGTCAGGCCTACATTAACCAAATACACACCAAGCCTAATCCGGTACCTAAACCAGACTTAGGACTTAATGTCAGAACCTGAAAGCAAATCAATCAACCACAATCACAATAATAAGACTATAAGTATCTACGACTCGATCTAACTCGTAACACCGTATATCGGTGTTACGCTAACTCGAGGGTTCCATAACCCTCTACGACACTCTAAACACAACACAACACACTACCCCGGGAAATGGTGACTTAGTGTTCATCCTCTCTATCGGCAATATCCTATCTTCCTACCACAAAGGCCAGAAGAAGGAACTTTCAACCGACCGCGGCCCACAGTCCTTCGGGTCACCGCGCGACAGCCCACAGTCCTTCGGGTCACTGCCACATTACACCGTCGTGTAATCACTCAGCCATAGGCCATGACCCCGTCTATCTGAGTCTTCCCGATCCAGCGAATAAGGGGTTTCCTTGAACCCGCTGAATACGAGGGCGAGGAAACACTAGTCAACCCCAAACAAGCCTAGTATGGGCGGGTTACGCACATACTGTCGGCACACTCACACAACACAAACTCAATCTAGAACCTAACCTAAAGATAAAGTTCCAGATCCTAACTAGACACTCGACTCAACAAGACTTAACCAATAGTACCAGTAGTCCAGCCTATATGGCCTAAGACCCTTAGTACTAACTACTAAACAACAATATCAATACTAAACAACTCAATCAAACCGTTACCCAGATAGTCCAGCCTCCCGCTGAGAGACTATCTTTAAAGATAACGGGAACCTGCACTCAACAATATCAACACGCAATAATAGAAAACATGATGCATCCTAGCCCTAGTCCTAGTCAGGTTATTAACTCAGTCTTAATTCCATTCATCTCAGCTTAGCCCTTCTAAACTGAGTCCGGTTCCATAAATAAAATAACCCTAAGGACTCTACCATTCAATAGCGTGATCATTCTAATCTATATGCAGACTCGATCTACCCTAAATTCCAAGTGGAATTCAAACAAACCAACTCACAATGTTCTAGGCGAGAAGCAGCTGGTTGATCGGAGAAGACTTGGCCAAAACCCAAGGGACGCCTTGACTGGACTGGACTGAACTGATCTCGACTTGGACAGACCTCGGCTTCACCATGAAGAAACTTACAGGCCTCAACAGGCTGATCTGGACTCGGACAGAACCTTGTTTAGCTTCTGGACAGTTTTTCGGACTTTCTGGCGGAGTATCGAGCAGAACTTCGACTGAGCTGAACCCATGGAAGTGAACTAACTCTGGACAGAACCTCCACTTGACCATCACAGAATATGTCTGGCCTGGACGGATAGATATGGACAGAGCTTCCGCCTCACAATCGTATAGAATCATCGATTGGACGGAACTGGCCTTCTCGGTGAGAATCGACTACACTCTAGGTCGACCACTTTGCTCTCTCTCTCTCTCTCTCTCTCTCTCTCTCTCTCTCTCTCTCTCTCTCTCTCTCTCTCTGGCCACGTTGACTTGATTCCCATCTGATCTGATCTTCACTTGATTGACCTTCAGTTGGACAGAACCTTCTCAAGGCGATGACTCGAAATCAATAGAGAACTGATCTCGAAAACTCTCTAAAACTTTCAAAATAGCTCGGAATCACTTGCTTTCTTTTTCTACTTTTCTCTCAAGGTTTTAACTTGGTTTGGACAGGTCTGGATGTGAAGAAATGAGCTGGGGTCGTGGGGTATTTATAGGAGACACCAGCCAATCAGCTTCAGGTTGGTGGCAGCCCGTGTGTTGCTCCGCATGGCTCCGGACGCATGCACGGCGACACCTCGTGCTCCACATGGCTGGCTGCATGTCCAGGACACATGCAGGACGCCACCACTCCTCCCAGATTCAGGCTGCATGACTGGAGCTCATGCAAGGCGCCACACATCCTCACACATGTCGATCAGCATGCTTCGGTTGCATGTGTCGCGACATCTCGTGCTTGGCCAATCCACCTCGTGCTCCACATGGCTGGCTGCATGTCCAGGACACATGCAGGACGCCACCACTCCTCCCAGATGTCAGGCTGCATGACTGGAGCTCATGCAAGGCGCCACACATCCTCACACATGTCGATCAACATGCTTCGGTTGCATGCGTCGCGACATCTCGTGCTTGGCCGATCCACCTCGTGCTTCTACATGTCAAGCTGCATGTGCAGCTTCCATGCACGGCGACACCTCGAGCTTCTCTTGACACTCAGCTGGTTAGACAGTTGCCACCACGTTCTTATCCCTTCTGATCAAGCCACCTCGAGCTTCTCGGTTTCTTTGCGCGATTTCGACCCTTCTTGTGAATTTCTGACCCGCGATCAATCCCGAATATTTTTCCGCTCCCATTCTGATTCTCTGAATATTTTTAATAAACTATTCCCGAGCCTCCGGCTTCCTCAAAGAATTTCGTAATACCGAAATTAGGGTTTTTGCCCAACTTCGGGTTTTCCCGTCGTGCTTCAGTCCCGTCATGCTTGCTTCCCGTCCTGCTTAATTCCCGTCCTGCTTCCGACTTATAATGTCTTCAGAATAATATTTTACTGATACGAAGATATTCCGAGAAAACTTCGCGATGAAGAAACGTCAATCTTCAAAAACGTCGAGCTTCTAAACCGTCTTGCTTCAAAAATGTGATTCTTCCAAAACTGCCGTCTGATCAATCTAAGACATTTCTAACAATGGTAGAGCAGCTTATCTCAACTCATGCTTCACTCACAATCCATTCTTCGACCTTCTCGTACTTCAAATTTCCCGATCGATCTGTATTGCCCGCGACTCAACCACAAAGTTGATGCTCGACCAATCTTCTATTTTCTTCGATCCATGTTAAGTCTTAAGTGATCAAAACTTAACATTCCTTCAATTGCTTTGATTCCCAAAAGCTCGGCTCTGGATTCTGACTTTTGCTCTCTCGACCATTTTATCCCAAAGGGCGGGTTATCACATTCTCCCCCCCTTAGTAGAATTCGTCCTCGAATTCTTAGTTGCGCAATTGCTTAGCTTCACGAAATGTTCCTCCTTGGTGTGTAGTGATGATGTTCAGATTTTGAATAACTTCGTCTTGCGGTCTTGGTCATAAGATATGGTTCTTTGCTGGCTCGCCTTTCTTTCGGTTTCTTAGGGTCTCCATGAACACTTTGGATTTTGAACTTGCTCCACCTTGATAACAACTCCTCCATAACTCCTCATTACATAACTTTGTCTTGATCACTAGATGTGCTTCTTTATCGGTTGGCCTTAGATACCTCCCCTTGATTTCTTCAGTCTTCTTCTAGATTTTCTGATTCTGAACTCGCTCCATCTTAATACATCTCCATGCATTACCTCGGTCTTGAATCCTTTCATTTCTTCACTTCTTGATTTCTCATGCTTAACTTAATCTCAACTTGTCTTCATAACTCTTTACTTTGCTTGCCCATGTCCCTTTGTGTATACTGTCTAAAGTCGCCATAATCGTCTTCATATCTCTTCACTCTGCCTTTCACTGTCCCTTGAGTATCCTTCCCAATGTCACCACAATCATCTTCATAAATCTTCACTTGAATGATCACTGCGTCTTCTTCTTAGTTTTTACTTTGCTACCCAACTAATTTCCCATGATACGATCTTGCCAATCTGCGCCTCTGATTACTCCAACCATTTCCTCGATCTCTCATTTCCCAGATACTGATGAAGTCCTTTCCCAACGAAGTCTTGTTTCTTCCCATATGTCCAGTCCATACCACAGCCCAGTTCTCTGAATCTGTCTCTCCTCTTTCGCTTCGGGTTTGGGTTTGGCCTCGAACTCCCTCCACTTTAAGGTTTTCATCCCTTAAAGTACCGATCAACAAACGCACTTACTCGCTGCAACTCAAAAAAACACCTCACATGCAAGTTAGTAGACAATTAATCACATAATCTACTAACCCAGCAAATACTAACAATGCAACCTAACCGCAATTCTAACCAGCAACCTAACAGTGCTACCCAATCAACCTAGCAATTCTAGATTCCACTATCTCAATCCTAATTCCTAAAACCACAAATCCTATCGCTGGACGTGACCGGTTTCCCTAATGCCTTTTGTGACACTTTTTGACTCGATAAATATTTAAAACCGATTAAATCATGAGTTCCGGAAGCATGGACGAAACCATGCTCTGATACCACCTCTGTAACACCCCCGAACCGTCCTAAGCATAGGTCGACCCACCGGCCAACAATCAAACAAGAACATGACCGACGGACGACCCACACCAAGGGTTGGAGATGAAAGGCCAACCGGCCAGCCAACAATCAAACAAGAACATGACTGACCGTCCAACCCAACACCATGGTTCGGAAGCGCTACATGACGGGCTAGGGACAATCCGGTCAGAGTCACAAACTTTACTTCATGACCTCGACCAGTTCATCCACTAACTCGTCCCACTGCGTCAAGGCACAAGGCTTTGCAACCCGGCCAAGAGTTAGCATTTTCCGTTAGATCGAGGCCTAAGGCTTTTCAACCCGTACTACGACCTAACGTTGTGTTAGACCGGACTAGTCAAATATCAGAGTACTCATGAAGCGCATATAAAACAATTACTTTATTGATTCGAGAAATATCCATACATTGATATAATTCGAGACCGATCCCGGCCTAATTGCCAAATCGAGTCAACCAAACACAAATCCACAATACCGTTTACAAAGGGCATGAAAATCTACACCGGCGGTCCTAACGTCCAGCACTAAGCTATCCGATCATCCTTACCTAAAGCGACCTGCAAAAAGGACAACGGAGTTGGATGAGCAACC
>NW_026014798.1:30000-32500 GCF_020379485.1 Brassica napus | reverse complement strand
AACGGGTGCATGAGTTAAACTATATTTAAGCTTGTTGAAGGACTCCTCTTGGGCAGGGCCCCAAACAAAGGATACATTCTTCTTGATCACTGAGGTCATGGGTGCAGCAATGGTGCTGAAGTCCTTGACAAACCGCCTATAGAAGCTGGCTAGGCCATGGAAGCTTCGGACTTGCCCAATAGTGGTCGGTGTGGGCCAGTCTTGGATGGCCTTGATCTTCTCCTCATCGACCTTCAAACCCTGTGAACTCACAACAAAGCCTAAAAATATTAACTGGTCAGTGCAAAATACACACTTCTTGAGATTGGCAAAGAGTCCTTCCTGCCTGAGAGCCTTCAAAACCTGTTCTACATGACTAATGTGATCGGATAAGCACTGACTATAGATCAATATGTCATCGAAATAGACAACCACAAATTTACCAATGTAAGGCCTTAGAACCTCGTTCATAAGCCTCATGAAGGTACTAGGGGCGTTGGTAAGACCAAAGGGCATCACCAGCCACTCATACAAGCCTTGCTTGGTCTTGAAAGCAGTCTTCCACTCGTCTCCCTCCTTCATACGAACTTGGTGATAGCCACTCCTAAGATCAATCTTGGAAAACACGGTGGAACCACTCAGTTCATCTAACATATCATCAAGTCTAGGAATGGGGTACCGATATTTTATGGTGATGTTGTTGATGGCTCGGCAATCAACACACATACGCCATGTTCCATCCTTCTTAGGCACCAATAGGACGGGTACTGCACATGGGCTGAGACTCTCTCGAATGTACCCCTTGTCCATGAGGTCTTGGACCTGTCTCTCCAGCTCCTTAGCCTCCTCCGGATTGACTCGGTATGCGGCTCGGTTTGGAAGTGGGGCGCCTGGCACAAAGTCTATCTGATGTTCGATGCCTCGGAGGGGTGGTAAGCCGGCTGGTATCTCTTCAGGGAACACGTCCTTGTACTGGTCCATTAGTCCTTGCATCTCAGCGGGACAATCTGGTGCCTCAAAACCTGCAAAACAACCTTCCTTGAAAACCATTAGTAGCACCAGTGTGTCTTGCTGCAATGATTTAATCAATTTACTAGAAGAGATGTAAAGGTTAGTTTTACTAAACAATCCAGACTGATCCATGGCCCTCTGCATTTCGTACACCTCTTGTGGACTGAGAGGAGCCAGGCTGTGCTTCTTGTTGTTGTGGGTAAAGCTGTAGATGTTAGTCCTCCCATGGTGAATAGTCTCCTTGTCAAACTGCCAAGGCCTCCCTAACAGTAGATGTCCGGCTTGCATAGGAACCACATCACACTTCACCTGGTCCTGGTACTTACCAATACAAAAGGAAACAACAACTTGCTCCGAGATTTTAAGCTCTGTCTCATCATTGAGCCACTTGAGCTTGTATGGCCTGGGGTGTGGCAATTTTGCTAGTCCTAACCTTTCAACAAGGTACCTGCTGGCCACGTTAGTGCAAGAGCCACCATCAATAATTAGACTACATACCTTGCCTTCCACGCTACATCTAGTATGGAAGATGTTCTCTCGTTGGACGGTTTCTGGATCAAAGAGAGCACTGAGAGCTCGTCTGACCACCAGTAGCTCACCAGTTTCAGCATAGTCCACTATCTCGTCTCCTGAGTCAGCCATCTCTACATCGGCCTCATCTTGGGACTCATACTCGCCGTCTGCCTTAAGGATCATGACACGCTTGTTCGGACAGTCCCGGGCGTAGTGCCCCTTCCCCTGACATTTGAAACAAGTAATATCACGAGTTCTTTGAGCTTGTGTTTGTCCCTTACCTGGTTCGGATGAACCTGGTTTGGACTGGTCGGTTTGGCTCTTCTTGAACCGGTTTTCCACTTCAATGGATTTGTTCTTCTCAGCCCCCTTGGACCCGGTTGAAGCCCATGGCGTCTTGTTCCTGGCACTAGAGGCGTTCTTCCTTTTAATGTGATGCTCGGCCTGAATGGCATAATGGAGGAGATCATTGAAGTTGACGTAGGTCTGCCTCTCCACCTTGCGAGCGATGCGGTCTTGAAGGCCTTCCAAGAACTGAGCCATCATAACCTCTTCGGTCTCGCGCGTCCTGAGCTTGTTCTTGAGAGCCTCAAACTCCTCAAAGTACTCCTCTACGGACCTAGTACCCTGAGACAACTTGCGAAAACGTTTTAGTAAGTCCCGCTGATAGTATGAGGGAATATACCTTGCACGGAGCTTAGCTCGCATCTCATCCCAAGTCTCAATCCTATAGACCCTGCCGACCTCGGCTACTTCCCTGTCCCACCAGGTTAGGGCATTGTCCGTCAGTTGGGCTGCGGCTAAGGCGATCTTCTTGGCCTCGGTATAGCGGTAGTACTCAAAGATGTACTCCATGCGCCTCTCCCATTCAATGTAGGCGTCCGGGTCAACCTTTCCAGCAAAGGTTGGGGGAGTAAGTTTGAGATCCTTGCCTCCTTGCCAAGCTACTTCATCGTCTCGGAATCTTCTTTGGACCGGGCTTGCATCGCCTTGGACC